>NC_077227.1:39160734-39460734 GCF_027887165.1 Monodelphis domestica
CAAAATAAAAAAGAGGGAGCATCTCTCATTTATACTCTTCAGCTCATTTTACTTCCACCAGAATGATATCTAGACTTCTTGATGATGTTCTAGACCTGAAATAAGTTTTACTTTGTTTAAAAGTATGTTTACCAAAGTTGAAAGGTTTAATACATTTGTAAAAACTGACAAATATCCATCATTTCTTAGGCTTTTAAAAATGCCATACAGCAACTTATGTAAAAATGATAGTGTGTTTGTTTGCTATTGTAATTAGTTGGGCTATTGAGAATTTTGGGGATATTGATACTACATATTTGTACTATTGTTCAATTCATTTGCTTGTACTCACAGTGGATCATGGCCATATATGAAGAGAAATGGATCTCATTTTTGGTGAGAAAGCCTTGTATTCCATATTTTCTTAGCTGACACAGTGTGTCAATGATTATAAGGTACATTTTTGAATTTTTAAAAACTCTTTTATGATTATATTTTTCTTGCATGTGCAATATACTATTTCAGTATTTTTTCTCTCCTTTTTATATTTGAAGCACATATCACCAGTATTAAAGTTTTGTTTAACTTTTTTGATTTTGCAGTAATATAACTTTAAAATACATTTGCTAATACATGCCCCAAAAGCTTGAGACCATAAAAATGATGCCACTAATTGTTTAAAAAAAATTATGGGTGTTTTCTTTCATTGCTTAGATCATTTTAATTGGGCCCTGATTTAAGGACCTGTTATAGATTTACTTTTCCTTTACTCAGAATTTTTACACATAAGACTTTGATAATCTATATTTTAATCCAGAAATTTTCTTTTTTTATTTGGATTTTCTGATGTTTTTTTTTTTAATTTCTCTTACCAATTGATTCATATACCTCATAACTCAGCCATGTATCCCTAAGTGATCCCGTGTTTTTCAATCACCCTCTTCATGGGGAAATGTAAAAAATATTATTATTTTAAATTAAAAAGTTTAAATTCCTTTTGAGGAGAATTTTAGGTCAAGAAACATGCTACCTCTCCGAATCCAGAAACTGAACTGTTTGGAGAAGACACCATGAAGGTGCCTCCAGACCACAAGCTGCATGGGAAGATCAAGAATGAACTTTGGGTGTGGTTGATTGAACATTTATTTGTATGTATACTTTCATGCCAAATGGAACTGCCCCCTAACTGGCTTTTGTCAATGTGTCTAGCAATTATTGGTTTTGTTCTTTTCTCCTCTTATCCTCAAATTATTGTAATCCTTAAGTTGATTATGGTTTCATGATCCTTTTGGGGAAAAGGTTTTCCCAAATGAGCAAACAGGGGAATGTAAAAATGGAGATTTGAACCCCGGACTTCAATCCCCAGAAGTCCTTGGCCACTTCTGAGACTGCTTTGTTAACCTCACCTGACTTCCCACCTGGGCCGAGAACAAATTATTATTTAAGCTGACTCCGCCTACTTCAGGCTCTCTCTCTGGGCTTCCGCTTCTAGGAACAGGCATTTCCCAAGATGAAGTGACTAAAATTGAATGGGCCTTTCAGCCCTCCTAGCCATGTGCTTTCTATATTTGTATTTTCTTTATTTTTTAATCTTTAATAAACCTCTAAAAATATAAACCTTTAGCAGAGAAACAAAATTTTTAATCATAACACCTCTTACCTTTACTGTCTGTGTGTATACCTGCCTCACAGGTGTTTCTTGTGAACAACATGTGGTAGGATTCTGTTTTTTTTAATACAGTCTGCTATCTGCTTTTTTTATGGGTGAGTTCATCCCAGTTACATTCACAGTTATTATTACTATCTGTGTATTCACCTCCATCTTGATTTTCTCTTTTAATCCTGCTCTTCCTCCTTTCACTTCTTCCCTCCACACCAGTGTGTTGCTTTTAATCACTTCCCCAGTTCACCTCCCTAATATTACTCTCCTTCCCATGACCATTCTTCTTATTCTCCTCCTACTTTTCTATAGTTCTTTTAATCACTCCACCCAACTTTTCTCTCTCTAAGCCAATTCCAATGAGAGTAAGCTCTAACTATTATCTGCAATCACCCTCATCCTCCCCTCAATTGTAATAGTATCTGTGCCCCCACACACACACACAGACACATTGGTGCTTCTTTACCTGATATAATTTACCCCATTTTACTTCTCTCTTCCCATTTCTCTTAGTAAAAACTTTTTTAACCCTATTTTTAATATATCCTAAGCATCTTACTACCACATCTCCTGTATATGTATACTTCTTCAAAATATTATGAAAATGATAATTTTAAGAGTTACAGATATCTTACCATATAGGAATATAAACAAGTTGACTTTATCGAAGCCCTTAATATTTTTCTCTTTCTTATTTAACTTTTGATGCTACTCTTGAATTTTGTATTTGGACATCAAATTTTCTGTTTATATCTAGTCTTGTCTTCACGAATGCTTGGAAATATTCAACTTTATTAAATGACCATACTTTCTCCTAAAAGAATATAGTCAGTTTCTTTCAGTAGGAGAATTTTCCTTTTTCCTTTTCTTCTGAAGTATCTAATTCCAAGTCTTCTAATCCTTCAATGTGGAAGCTGCCAGATCCTGTTTAATCCCAACTAGGGGTCCATGATATTTGAATTGTTTCTTTCTGGATGTTTGCCATATTTTCTTTTTGCCCTGGGAGGTCTTGAACTTGGCTATCACATTCCTGGCAGGTGTCATTTGGGGATTTATTGCAAGAGGTGATCTGTGGATATTGTCAGTTTCTATTTTATCCTCTTCATGGACATCAGGACAGTTTTCTTGCATAACTTCTTATAATATTATGTCTAGGCTTTTTATGTAGTCCAATAATTCTTAAATTGTCTCTCCCAGATCTATTTTCTAGTTGTGCTTCTTCAATGAGATATTTCATATTTTTCTTCTGTTATTTTTTTTTTACTCTTTTGATTTTGTTTTATTGTTTCTTAATGTCTTGTAAAGTTGTTAGGCTTCCTTTTACCTGATTTGAATTTTTAAGGATTGAATTTCTTCCATGAATTTTTATTCTTCATTTTTCATTTGGTACATTCTACTTTTCATGGCATTCCTTTCTTGATTGGATTTTTGTGCTTTTTTCAATTGACCATTTTTTCTTTTTTTAAGTTTATTTTCTTTTTGCATTTCTTTCATTTCCTTTTCCTATTTTTCTTCCCATTTTTCTTCAACCTTTCTTATTTTATTTTTTAATTCCTTGGTGAGTTAGTCCAGAGCTTGTGACAAATTCTCATTTGTTTTCGAAGTTTTGCATATGATTACTTAGTTCTCTCCATCCCCTGTTGGTTCTCTTCTTTACTTTTTGTCTCCCCATAGAAATTTCTGAAGGCTAAACATTTCTTCTGTGGTTTGCTCATTCCCCAGGATTGTTTTTACCATTTGGACAGGGAATTCTGAAAGCTACTTTCTGCTGATTCTGTCTCCTCAGGGATAGGCTTGCAAGGTTAGGCACTGTGAGCTATTTTGTACTAGAGCTAAGTCTTTACTGTAGCTGCAGAGGCTTGAAAGGGCCCAGCACTATGAACTTCTAGACCTCACTGCAGGCAGGTGCCAGAGTCTGGGACTTCAAGGGGTGTTCTTTTTTTGATGTATCCTGGTCCCAGGATCCTGGGTCAAGCCTATGCTCAGGTTTGGAAGTTGGCATAGTAGGTGGCATATAGTCATCAATCCTCTGTGTACAATTTTGCTTGTGGTTTCCCCTTATCTTTTGAAAATCAACTATCTCTGCCTACCTTTCAAGTTGTGTTCAGTGGAAGAACCCCCTCACTCCATCTTGCTTTTGGATTTTGAAATCTGTTTTGAAATGCTTTTAAAAGATTTGTTTGGAAGGATTGTTAGAGAGGTTTTGGCTTTCCCTGCTACTAAGCCACCATCTTGGCTCTGCCCCTCCTAGGAGAAATTACAAGAAAATTTTAGTGATTCCAAACTTTCCATGAAAGCAGAGACCAATCTTGTTAATAAGAACAATTTTTCAGGGTTGCTATATGTTAAAGAAGTGCATAACTCCACTAACTCTGAAGATCTAAAGAGGTGGGTTACACAAAGGACAATGGAAAAACCTATAGGAGTTAGGAGCTAGCTATATTTTGTAACCAATAGGAAACTCTGAAGAAGAATTAGAGTAAAGGATGACATAAAGGAATTACATAACATGAAGAGAGGTTGTACTGGTTTTATGGCAGTTACAAGGGGAATAATAGAATGCTCTGAGATGCATTTTATGTCAGGAGAAATTCAGGAAGGCCATCAGCTTTAGGTCAACTCTTTATGGCAAACATTGTGGAACACATGGAAAATATTCACAAAGGATGGAAAGACATGTATGGGTAGCAGTCTGCACTGGAGAAAAGACCCTTAATTGAAAGGAACAAAAATCCATTTCAGTCTTAGAAACTATAAGCTCCTCCTGGGCAAGACCTAACTTATTTTTGTCTTTTCGTAATAAAGTGTATGGTCCAGAAAAAACACTTACAAAATATTTGAGGAGTTGAATGGAATTGTCCAAAGTGCATTTCCATTTTGATTTAGACAGGAACATTTTATTTTGAAAATGGGTTTGCAAGAAAGGGCAGGAATATGAGGTCTTTTGAAAATGAAGCATCCCAGGAAAAAAGTAGATTTCTCTCCAAGTAAATCTGACCTTAATTATTGAAGCCTTCTGTGATGTCTATAAAAATAGATTACTATCAAATAAATCTTGATTAATCCAATTCTCAGAAGTCATAATTCTAGATACAATGATTATTTCCAAGATATGTTATATATACTGATATGCTTAGGCAGGTCCTTGAGTAGAGAAAGCCAACTAAAAATCATCTTTAGAGAAGCATACACAATAGAATATCTAAAATGGAAAAGTATAAAAGCTTATGCTGTCTACTCTGACCGATGCAGCAATCCACTCTACCATAAGCATTCATCCAGTAGCTTCTAGAAGACATTAAGTGTTAGAGAAACTATTGATTTAAGAGTAACTTTTGGATAGCTCAAATTGCAAGCAATGTTACATTAAATCAAAGTGAAATTTGCCTATTTGCATATTTTACAAATTTTTTCTTGTTTGCTCTTTGAAGCAAAGAATAAGTCCAATGCTTCATGAAATCCCTTCAGATGAGATATGAGTTATTATCTCTCAGATTTACAGAAACTTCTTACTGTCATAAATTTCAACAAAGAATGGAAAAAAAGGATCTTCATTTTAAAAAGTATCTGACAAAGGACAATTTAATCTTTGTTTGAAAATGTCTGGTGAATGGGAATCCTCTATCTTGAGTTAGTCCATTTTGCTTTTGAATAGCACTAATTAAAAGTTTTTCTTTGCATCAACCCTAAATTTATCTTTTTGTAACTATAAGTAATTGTTCCTAATCTAACCTAAAATGCTCTTGGGTAACAAACAATTTAAGTCTAATCCACATGACTTCCTTTCAGATACTTGACAGTTGCTATGATGTCCCCTATGAGTCTTCTCTAGGATAAAGTACCAGTTTTACCATCTAGCCTTATATATCATTGATTGAACATCAGTGGATTGCCTATCCCTCTGTACAATCTCCAGTTTATCAGTGGCCAAATGGGTTGACCACCGTTAAACATCAACCTCCAGATGTGACCTCACAAGAGCATATTACAGCAGAACTATAGCTTCCCCATTCCTAGAAACTGTGTTTCTCTTAGTGTAGCTCCAAGTCACATTAATTATTTTGGACAAGACATCACATTATTGTATCACATTGAAGTTAAATTCCATTGTAAACTCTAGATCAGTTTTAGACAATTACTAACTAACCATGCCTCCACCATCTAATATGGTGAAATCAATTTATTAACCCAAGAGTAAGAGTTTATACTTATTTCTTCTAAATCTCATACTTTATATATCTAACCCAATGCTTTCTAACCTACATAAACTGAGGCAGATCAGAATTTAGAAGCAAATCAAGTGGTTTGGTTTTTAGGGATAACCTAATTCCTGAGCATTAAAATTGCCTAGCTGCCCTTATAGCAAAGAAGTCTGTTAGAACAGAAAAACACAAAAGGGAGTATTTAAAGAGCAGCACAGTAAATAAATGTAAAATAACAGGCTGGAAAATCTGGTAATTGGGGCTAGCAGAAACCCCTGACCCACCCTCCTCCATATCTCATGGGACTAAAAAATGCTAATGGTTAGAGTTCATTTGCAAGATTATGACCCAGACTTTGGACAGCAAACCAGAGGAGGAAAATGGACAAAATGTCCTTTGTTTGTTTGTTTGTTTTGGGAAGGGATGTAGTGTTCCAAGCAAGGTTAATCCTCAGGAATCATCTCTTCAAATATTGCCTCTAACACTTATGAGATACATAGCCATGAATAAGTCATAGCTTCTGAGATCCTCAGGCCATTGTTTCAGTCTCTAAGGAAAATTTCTGGAAGTTCATATTGACCTCAAACTCTCCTATTATTCAATAACAAGCCTCTTGAGGGTAAGGACTTTCCATTGTTGATCTTTGCATTTGTAGCACTTAGGGTAGTATTCTGCATACAGCAGATGGTTAATAAAGGCTTTTTTTTTTTCAGATTCACAGACTGTTTCTTTTACAGCAACCCTGGGAGGTAGATTATTTCCATTTTACTGATGGGAGATTGAAATTCAAAAAGGCTGTCTGGACTTGTATAGGAGCACACAGTTTATCAGTATCAGAGTTGGAACTCAAACTCATGTCTTTGGAATCCAATAGCTAAGGTCTTTCTATTTCACCCCATGGTTTCCTTCAATGCAATGTCTGCTTTTCTGGTTTTTTGTTGTTGTTTGGTTTTGTTTCAGCTGAACAAAACTAAGTGAAGCAGATGGAGTTGAAGTTGATAGACAATAAAACATCTTTCAATTTCAAAGGAACTGGGTTATGTCAATATTGCAAGACTATTTTTTCAGCCTAGTATTAAGTATAATAAAAATCATCTCCCAAAACAATAGTAAAATTTAAAAAGAAATAAAAATATAAAGTTTTTTTATTGAACAAGTTGATCCGCTATAACCATTTTTATTAGCACACACATTTTTGCTTAGTAAACCCATATATTTTAGAGTTTGTAAATACTTATAAATGTGAAATGTAATGAAAACATTTATATCAGCTAGTACATCCAGGTTAATATGAAAATATTAAATACTATATTAGGAGTCTTTACCTAGCATTTCCTACTTGCTAATAAACTAAGAAAGCAAAGTGACCTTTCTAGATTGTCTAATTTCCAAGTAATCTTTCAATTTACAATTAGAATTAGAATTAATAGGAGAATTAATTCTCTATATCTGTGGAAGTAACAACAGCTGCTTACCCTTTCTTCAGCTTTGAATGAATCCAAGTGCTAAAGTACATGATATCCCAATTGAACTGTAGTGGTTTTCTTTTAATTATGCTTGGCAAACCTGAATTTTTCAATTGATCCTCCTTTAAATATTAAAGTGATTACAATAGGCATTGTGGAGAATTACCTCCCTTCTAGTTCAATTCTTCAAGTACACATGATTTCATCAGAGTAGATATTGCCTGTGCTCATGGGGTTAATGACTCCTACCATTCCTCAGAAAACTTCTTCAGGACTGTTAAGGCCAAAAAACATCACTGCTGGCCCCTAGTGAGGAGTCTCTTTGCCCTTAGCCAACCAGGTCCTTGGATAGGAGAGTAACAATCTGTATGACTGGACAAGAGCTTGAAGAATAGTAAATTTGTGCCCTTTGGCATTTCCATTAAGAACAGAAGGTCAGAGGCAGCTGGGTGGTTCAGTGGATGGAGCACCAGGGCTAGAGACAGGAGGTCCTAGTCTTAAGTTTGACCTTGGACACTTCCTAGCAATGTAACCCCAATTGCTTAGTCTTTTCCATTCTTCTCCCATGGGACCCGTACATAGTATCGACTCTAAGACAGAAGGTAAAGTTTAAAAAATAAAAAAATGAATAGAGAAATGTGAGAGGAACCTTCTTCCTGATACAGGTGTATTAAAGAATGTACTATTTCATAAACAGGTTGAATTCTTGGTATAGAAATGCATTCTACCAGTGCAATCACATTTGTTTCACTAAAGTATGTCTTTGATGTTTGTTAAATCTCAGAGAGGAGAAAAGGATTTCTCATTGTCATACAATCAGCAGAAATAAGATGGAGGATTTGAACTCAGGTCTTCTTTTCTCCAAGAATCTTTCCATTATATCTCAGTATTTCTCTAAAATGTAATTACAATTGTAATCTTTGTTATTTTGCTATTACTCTATATTATTAAGCACTAGATTAATCTCATAATTCCTCATTATAAATACCTTTCCCTGTAATAACTATGAAATAGGCAGAGTTGCCATCATTAACCCCTCTTTAAAGCAGAGGCACTATAGGGCTCTAAGTCAGAGTTGAGACTAAGAAAGGAAAAGACTTTTTTAAAAAGTCAGATAGGCAATATGACATACAATTTGAATTCAGGTCCTCTGACTCCACTTAAATCCTTATCTTGATAACTGTGAATATTGCATATATCATAAAGAGATTTCAAGCATTTGAATTTATACTATTCAAAGTTGTAATTATTTAAAATATGGTTATTAGTATCAGACCAATGAAAACATTCAGTGGGAATTTGAATAATTTGACCTCTTCATGGGATTACTTATTTTTACTAATCAGGGACTTGCTATGCGGTAAGGCATTTCCCCTCCATTTTATCCCATCACACTCCAATTAAATTATATATTCCTTTTAAAAATTCCATGAATGGATTATCTTAAATAATTTCACATGTCATGTGGTAACAATTTATTAACAGAAACACCAATAAGGGAAACAAGGTCAAAATTAATTATAAACATCAATTAAAGGTCTCCAAGCTGATAATAAAAAGATTTATTGAGAGAGAATCAGTCTCACAATAAAGCAAGACTCTGGTCACAATCAAGAACAGGGGTCTGGAGCCTTAGGAGATGCAAAGAAATCTGATGACCCGGTGACAGAAAATACAATCAAAATTAAAATGGAATGGATGCAAAATATTTCACTTGGGCAGTTCTTAATTAATGATGCAAGTGCTAAATGAGCTGGAAAGTTCAAAAATAATCACGATGGGTGGTAGCCTATGTCTATTATTATAGCTGACCTTTCCAAGGGGCTGCAATAATCAGTCAGGGTCTAAGTGTTTTTGCTGACAATTAGGGTGTAATATTAAGAGTCAACAGTTGGGTGACTGATATTTGGACCCAAGAGCAGCCCTCCACCTCCTGTCTGATTGTCCTGTCATACACAGATTGAAGAGTGTTGTGGGCCAGATAGGAGCTTTTGGGTTACAGGTTTAAGGCCAAGATGCCTGTTAGCAAGATTTGGTGCCACCCTAAGCTATATTTTTCTTGGCTAATAATCCATATAATCCCAGTAAAACAAACTATATTATTTGATTACTGTCTTAAAACTAATGATTGTGTTATAATCATAGAGGCTAATACTATCATAATCATAAAAGGGGGTAACAGAGTTCACACTCACCAAAAATTAGAAACCGAATGATACCTTTGGGTTTAGTGATATAAGTAATATTATTATTGAATAAAGTGATGGATGTGGTATGGGAAAGACCTAAGTTCAAATTTCACCTCACTTAGTAGCTATATGAATTGGGGCAACTAATTTTTCCTCTATTTGTCTAGTTTTTTCAACTATAACATGGGAATTATAATAGCACCCACCTCCTAGTGTTGTTGGGAGGTCAAATGAGATATTTGTGAAGCACTTAGTAAAGTACCTGGAACACACAGTAGGAATGCTATCCAATCCAATAAACATTTATTAAGCTTCTACTATATGCCAGGCATTGTGCAAAGGGCTGGGAATACAATTAAGAAAAAGAAAGACAGCCCCTGCATTCAAGTGTTATGGTGAAAATCACCTTTAAAGATTGTTATAATATTAATTTATGGTCACCAAGGAATTTACTTATGAAATTCCTAAAATGAAATACTCAAGTCAGAATGGAGTTTATGGTGGTTTAAACACAACGGGAGTAAGAAAAGGAGAGGGAGAGAAGGAGAAAGTAGAAAAGGGAAAAAAGGTTAACTCAACCTTTAAGCACAGCCAGGGGGAGTTTAGGCCCAAAGGCCAAGGTAGAAAGGAGAATCAGTCCTTGACTCACTAATCTGAAGGAAAGCTGCCTGCCAGCATCCTCTCTGCTAGAGCTCCTAGCACCAACTGCTGCCTAGCTCTGTCCACAGGAAGTGCGCGAATTCCCGAGGCTGTTCCCTACCTCACTTCCTGTGCCTCACAAGTGCCAATGGTGGCTCAAACTTGGCTTAGGACAGCCCAGGTGAGCAGTCAGTTATTTCTGATTTGTCATTGACTAGCACATGCCTGTGTAGTGTGGGTGTGCACAATCCTGGGTGCTAGACCAAGCTAGATGGAGATTTTAAAATTCACACCAGGGAAACAGCACACAAAAGGAGGCAGGAAAGCAGAGAAACAAGAGACCAGGGAGTATCTAGTACAGGTACATCTTGCTTCATGGAGTTGTAACCAAGCAGAGTAGAAGATACAAAGTAGAGTGAGTTGAGATCCAGTTTCTGCCCTCTAAAAAGAAATGCATTGAGAGGACTATGGTACTCTCCCCTCTGGTCCTCCAATCTTAAGGGAGAGGATACTATGGGAGGTCGTGGTCAATCAGAGCTTGAATTAGAGAAGATTAGAAGTTATGAGCTTTTCCTGTCAGAGCCATCTTGTTCACTGGTGTTGAAACTAGGCAAGATAGATCAGTAGATACAGAATGGAGTGATAACAAACATTTTGATGAATGATTATTTTGAACTATTATTATTTCTTTGAATCTTTCATTTTATGGATAGGAGAACCAAGGTGAATTATTTGCATCACCTCATTAACCCCTAACTGGTTAGTGATAGAAGATAACTTAAGAATTTTTTTGAGTGTCTAGATTCCTAAATTGCTAAATATATTTTCTAGAAATTTCAGTTATGACTTTTAAAAGAAATTCAAAAGAAAGTATTCATTGAAAATCCTCTATTTTTAGCCATTATTCTTATATCTAGTTTTAAAGCCCAGCAATGTACTCCACTGCCCCACTTGATAATATCTCAATTTAATTCAGGTGAGATTTCTTGACCTGTAACCAAGAGCCAGAATCACATTCAAGGAAAATAAACTAGAACTTTTCCAATAAGGACAAAGGTAAAGCAAGGTTGTGCATAGCTACTGTAACTATTTGATAAAATGTTAGATATTTCAGCAAAAGTAATAGAATAAGAAAAATAAAGTGAAGGAATGAGAATAGGTAAAGAAAAAAATATTTTTTTTGTAGATGGTATTCGAGATATTTCTGTATAGCATACTAAAGAGTCAAGTAAAAACTACCAACAAAATACAAAAGAAAAAAGAAAGAGAAATCCACTTAAAATAGCTATATAATATATACAATTGTTTGGGTTTTTTGAAAAATTGGACATGAGCCCATTTGGGGCATTTTCCTGGCGAAGATACTAGAGTGCTTGGACACTTCCTTCTCCAGATCATTTTGCAGAGGAATTGACTGAGGAAAATAGGATTAAGTGACTTACCTAGGGTCATACAGCCAGTCTCAGGTCTTCCTGACTCCAGGTTAGCCATTCTATTCACTCTACCACCCAGCTGTCCCTTAATAGTACTAGATATTGTGATAAAGTCATCAAAAACAGGCTTTTGCTCACTTAAAATTCTTTTCCTATTTTGACAAGGTACTAGAGAAGTGAAGATAAGAAATGCTTATAGCATTTCCTGATTCCTTCAAAATGTTTGACAAAGTCTCTTAAACTGTTCTTGTAAACAAGAAGGAAAAAGTGTTTTGAAATCAGTTTAATGACCAGTCTTAATGGGAAGTTGTTAAGGTTTAAGAGGGTATGTCCCATATCCCAAACCCAATTAATGCCACTAGCAAGTCACTCTAAGCCCTAATATCTTTTCAGAGAAAAACACTTCTTTGATTGAATTACAACATCGATCAATCAATCAATCAAATGTCTAAATTTGATGTGAATAATTCCTAGGTACACCAATTGAATCAATCAATCAACATAATAAACCAGGTGCAAGCAACTTAGTTAATCATGTTGGGAAGGAGTGAAGTAGTTCAATAGCTGGATGAAATGAAGTGACAAATTTTATTGGAAATGAAAGAAATATATTTATTTCAGGTCTAGGTTTATAAAAGAAGATGTTTCCAACAGAAATATCATAGTAATTGCACCAGGGGTTAGGTTTTAGGAGCAATTTTCAGGATGTTGACCCTTTGTACTTGTAGAAAGTCAAGTAATTACCTTATCCAAAAGTATCATGAAAATGATGATTTTGAAAATTAAAAGCCACATAAACAAAAATAAAAAATCTTTAACAAATATAGCAAAAATCAGTAAAACACAACATTAATAAATGATTTAGTTGATTTAATGAAAAGAAAGTAGAGATTATCAAATATAAAATATGAGAAATCAAAAACAAAAATGTAAAAAAGAAAAAACATAGTGAATTAGGTGTAAATGAAACTGAAAACAATAAATTGTATGAATGCTTGTAAAACAAAATATCAACATTAACAAAACAGGATATAGATATCGTAAATTATGTGATCTCTGTACAAGATATAAGTAAGCCCCCAAGGAAAAGAATTCTAAAACTAGACATTGATGAATGAATTTTAATAAATATCTGATCAACAAATAAATACCATGCCACATAAACTCTTTTCAATATTAGAGAAACATGTAATAGCTAGGTGGCTCAGTGGATAGAGGGCTAGGACTAAAGAAGGAGGTTCTGTCTTCAAATCTGAATTAAGACACTTCTTAGCTATGTGACCTTGGCCAAGACATTTAACCCTAATTGCCTTTATTGCATATATATGTATTTTTTTTAATTAATGCTATGATAGAAGGTAAGGGTTAAAAAAAGAAATTTTATAACATTTTGGCAAAGCAAACATAGTCCTGATTATCAAAGCAAAGGAATATAAAACAAAGAATGAAAACTAAAATAATATAATTAATTTGATTCCAAAATATTAGTAATTATTGGCAAATATAGTAATATATGGGAAAATATTCATTGTGACCAATTGAGTTTATATTGGAAATATAAAGTTATGTTGGCATTAGAAATATAACTTCATGAGAACCACATTATAGCAAATATACATATAATTACATCTATAAATATAAGCAATACCTTAATTTTACAAGAACAAAAATATAATCATGTCAAAAAATGTCTATAAAAAACAATAATAAATGAACCTTCTTTTCTTAGAATAACCAATAGGAATCACTTAAGAATCAAGATTTAGCATTATTTTTACTGAACTCCGGAAGATTTCACAGTAACTTTGGAACTTAAGTAAAGATGTCTACTTAACACATTATTCTAAAGACAGTGTTAACCTGGGAAGAACCCAGAACTACTGAATCAGTTAGAAAAAGCGTGTCTTTAATCGGGAAAGAGACAGTGTTCAATATTTGTTGCCACACAGAGTTACAACATCTAAAACCACACAGAGCCAAAGGCTCTGGCACTCCTGCAACAGTATATCTGAGAGGATCACCGCGCTAGATGATTCTACAAAGAACAATAGAATTTGGGGACCTTATGTACCATTTGGGGAACTAAGGACAGGGAAGTATGATTGATTGACATTACCATGACTACAAGGAAATGAGAGGTCCAAACTACACTGACAGGATGGGAAAGAAATCATGGCCAGAGATTGGGGTATCAGGGAGTGACCTACTGACAACAGATACTAAAAGGGAAAGATCCAGGCAAGTGCTGGGCTACCTGGGAGAGGACTTTAATACAATGGGAGAAACTATCAGGGCAAAAGGGTACTTAACATTTGATTGAGAT
Organism: Monodelphis domestica; assembly: GCF_027887165.1. Taxonomy (NCBI): domain Eukaryota; kingdom Metazoa; phylum Chordata; class Mammalia; order Didelphimorphia; family Didelphidae; genus Monodelphis; species Monodelphis domestica. Next base: position 39,174,626 of record NC_077227.1, read on the forward strand.
CTACTAGTTCCACCCAACTAGCACCATTAAGTACCTTAAGATCTATTATTCAGTCTGAAATGGCTAAGTCTGAGACTTCCCTCAGGGTGAATTCTCATGAAACTGAGGCAAAATTGGGGTCTCCAGAATTCAAGTTGAAAATGGTATTTGAAATGTGACTTTTAGCACTAAAACAATCAGAAAATAAGTCAATCACTAAGAATGAAGAAAAATTAATCAATTTGTATTTTTGGAGGGGGTAAAAAGAAATGAGACTTTACTAAAATAAAAACTGTAAAATCAATAAAAAATAATTTAAAGCAAGTAATAGATTCCATAAAGCAACCAGATATAAAATAGATCTATAAAATAATTAATATCCTCTGAATTATTAATAAAACCAAAAAGAACAGGCAGAAAATAAATATTATTTCAATTAACAACAATATGTATCAAATATCTAGGAATCAATTTGCCAAGATATACATAAGACAGCAATGCGACTAGAAAACAATTTGCTCTGTATAAGAAAAATAATGTTTAGTAGAAAAGTGGATTTGGGACATTAGCAGATATCCATTTGTAATACAAAGCATTAATTATCCATTTTATCTTGCATAGGATAAAAACAATGAAAAATCTCAGCAAGACTCTGAAATAGATACATATCATAAATTAACTTTGATAAAACAAAGGACCTCAATTTAGGATTAAAGAATTCTTAATTCAAAAAGAGCCATTAGGACAATTGGAGAATAATTTAGTGTAAAATAGAATTAAATTGGCATTTATACTACTTTCCTGAATAATGCCAAAGTGTGTAAATTATATGAATTTTATAGAGAATGTCCTTGGTTCACATTTGGCCTCAGAGACTTCCTATCTCTGTGACCTTTGGCAGGTGACTTTGTCCTAGTTGCCTAGCCCTTCCTGCTTTTCTATCTTAGCATTGATTCTGAAACAAAAGGGGGAAAAAAGGCAAAAATAAAAACAAACAACAACAACAACAAAACTTCTAACTGCAGATTTTAAAAGAAAAGATTTGCATGGATAAAATCAATGTTGATAAAAGAAAATAAATGGATTGGAGGAAAGTCATTACATAGATCATACTTTGCAAAAACCTGACTCCTAAGGAGTAGAGAACTGAGGGAAATAGATAACATTAACAATTCTATATGTCAATATCTTGACATTGATAACAACTCAGATATAGAAAGGGGATATTTTTAAAATTCCCAACCATCTGAAAAGGGATTCAAAATCATTATGTTATGGGGGTTCAGATGTGTACCCCTGGCGTTTGGGAAGGATACCTTTTGCAAGAATGCAAGACTCCAAAACATAGCTTAAAAACAAAAAGAGAAATTTATTTATTTAGAAAGTAATGTTGAGAATGGTCAGGAGGATAGCAAGGTGGAACATCAATATGGGGAACAGTTCCTGGGAGGACAGCATGAATGGAAAGGCCATTCCTCATGAGGGCAGAATGGATGGAAAGGCTGTCCCCCAGACAACATCAGTTCTGGGGATCTTATACTCTTTACAACAGATGCTATGTCATGGTGTGACTAGTGGTGAGTGCTAGTCCCTCAGGCATTTGGTGGGGTGAGGTGGTCATCTGACTGGGGTCTGCCTGGAGGCATAAAGATTCATCTCTTTGTCCATTTTAAATCTAGAGGATGATCAAAGAGGATAAACATCCCAGGACTAGGGGGTCATTGGCATTTCTAGGTTCAGAGTCATGGCAATGGAAGGGAGTTTCCCTGATAATTGTTCGCCTGGGTTTCTGGAGGTACAGTGCCCATGTCAATTAGTAATTAGAATTAGAATAATTCAAATTAAAACATATGTGAAGTATTACCTCCTACCATTTAATTACCCAAGATGGCCAAAATAGGAAAATTTTAATGTTGGCAAGGTCAATGGAAAACAGATACAGCATTCCCATATTTGATGGAGTGATTTCTTGGAATAATATGAATTGGTTAAAAAACTTACAAAATTTTTCATATCTTTTAATTTAATATTTCCACCCTGTTCATGAACACACTGGGTTCAGAGCCAGTATTGACTTCTAAAAAAGAAGTATCTGAATCCAAAATAGCTATAACACTTTATTTATAATAGGAAAAAGTTGGCAGCCTTTAATCTGATGCCTGGGTCATGTTGCTCAACAAATTGCCAGGGACAACAAATATGAAGAATTCAAACTAGTATGGAAAGGCTGGTTTGAAGGGTCTAAAGTAAGTAGAGGAAAAAACAAAAAGCAATGTCTACAATCTAAAGAGAGAGATGAAGACTTTAGTAAAAGCAACGGATAATGTTGGTGCCAAAACTTAGTTTAGGTAAAGTCCACATGTTCTTTTTATTTTCCTTTAAATGATAGATTATTAAATCAAAAGGATGCATGTATTAGAAGTCATGGTCATCTCTTTATGCTTTTTTTTACTCAACTCATTTTAAGGATTGTATGTTTTATTTTACTAAACTATATTGTTTTTATTTTGGGAAGGGGCAGTTGTATCATTTTGGTAAAATAAAATTTATTGATAATAAATGAGGGTAATTTAAAAATATATATATGTAGATATAGATATACACATATGTGCAAAACTATAGTTCAACATGATGGATTAATTCTATGCATTTTCATGCATTTTCAAAGCATTATTCTAAGAAGGGGTCATAGGCTTCCGAAGACTGACAAATGGGTCCAGGATCAAACATGGCTTATCTTAGAGCCCTTGTGATTTGTGATATTGACATGGGCACTGTACCCCCAGAAACCCAGGCCAACTATTATCAGGGAAACTCCATTGCCCTTGCATCCTTGTGACTTATAACCTAGAAACATCCAATGACCCCACCCAGGGTCCTGAGATGTTTACCCTCTTTTCTCCTCTAGATTTAAGATGGACAAAGAAATGAATCTTTATGCCTCCAGGGAGACCTCAGTCAGATGACCACCCCACCCCACCAAATGCCTGAGGGACTTGCACTCTCCAAGTCAAATCCATACCAGGACATAGCATCTAAAGAGTATATAAACCCCAGAACTGATGTTGTCTGGGGGACAGCTTCACCATCCATGCTGTCCCCATGGGGGAACAGCCTTTCCTTTCATGCTGTCCTCCCAGGAACTGCTCCCCATCTTGCTGTTCCACCTTGCTATCCTCCTGGCCACTCTCAACATGACTTTCTAAATTAATAAATCTCTTTTTGTTTTTAAGCTAAGTTTTGGAGTCATTGCATGCTTGTAAAAGGTATCCTTCCCGAACCCCAAGGGTATCCTTCCTGCCCATAACAATATGAGAAATTCTTTTTAGCATAATTTGAATGGACTTGGAAAGACTGGGACCACATTCATTTCCAAATATACAACTTAGAAATCTGAATATGTAATTCTAAATCCAAATATCTAATATAGTAATGAACTAGAAAGCATTTGGAAGAGAGCAAATAGGAAGGAAAAAAAAAGGTCATGCCATAAAAGGATAAGTTTATTGAGTCTGGAGAAAAAAGACATATGGTGGCTTGAGTAAAAATTAAAATTAATAACCAAATACTAAAAGTAATACTTTAATACTATTTATTAAAGTCAACTAAGACAAAGAGAAAAAAATGGAAAGAAAGAAATGCTCTCTTCCTCCATGCCAACACAAGCCAGAGAGGTCAAGTCCTTCCACCTAGCTCCATGTAACTCCACCCAGAGAGAGCTTCCAGGGGAGAGCACCAGCATGGAGGAAGCTGAAAATGAATACCCAAATTAACCAATGACACAGGAGAGGAAAAGGGAGAATGGGATTGTGGGAAATCAAAACATCTTACTACTTACTATGTTTGTTATATTAAACATTAAAAATATCAGAAATAGAAAAAATTCCTAAAACAAAGCAAAATAAAGTAACACAAAGAAATAAAGGGAAAATCCCAAATCTGAAAAAGCCATAGATCTTTTTCTAAAAAGGCCTGATGATGTTGTAGTGGGGATTTCAATAAAGTATTGGTTGGATTATATGGCTTCTGATGTCTCTTCAAACTCATAGACTGTGCTTCTCTGGGTTGTGCAGCTATTAAATTCTATCTAGAATTTAAACATAGATCTTCATACCTAGAATTCCTTTCACTAATGCCTAAATACTGCTAAAAGCATTGTCTCTGAGAATAATGATGATAGATGTAGTCCTTGAAAACAACATTTTTAGCATTTATCCTTAGAGGGATTTAGAAGCTTCTAAGACTGTGTGGTATATAGGTTTCTCGAGAGATTTTTTAAAAATTATCTTTTGTTGTTTAAGAGACTCTTTGGCAATCTAATAAAGTCAATGAATCTCTTGAAAGATTAATATTTTTAAGTAATTGAAGGAAATGCTAAATTTAAGTTAGAGGTTATTTAAAGATGTGATTTATTTCCTATCCAAATTCATGGTAAAATCTAGCTACACAACTCTTGGAGATCTGTGGACTTTAGGTTAAGAAACCCTGGTCTAAAGTAAAGGAAAATAGACGAATGACTCCCCATAATTTAGAGAGGTGAATGTAAGCTTAAATGGAAAGATAGAAGCTTTGTAGTTTTATTTGTAACTAACCGGTCAACTCTTCCAGAGCCAGAAAGGGGTAGTCAAGTCCTCTAGCTCTCAGAATGCCATATTCCAAAGCTACTGGGCCCCGAGAGCAGAGATCTGAGAGATGAGATCTGAGAGATCTTACTGTTAAATGATCTGAAGGTGCTCCTGGTATCTTATCCTATATCTCCAACTGCTCACAACACTTTCTTTCCTTTCCTTAGATAATAATATCACACAGGGGTGTTTAGGATTAATTATTTAACCTCAACAGAAGGTTGGGGGATTTTGATCATCAAGAATGCCATGTACCCACTAAATACTATTATAATTATGGAGCTAAGCAAATACGTTTATCCTGAATCTACTAATTAGGCAGGGAAGTAAATTAATTAGCCTCATCCTCACACCATTTACTTATTGGTTATTTTTATTTTGAGTGTCATGTAGAAATGCTTATCTCTTTCTCAGTAAGGATTATATATGCTATGCTGTTCTGTCCAACCAATTTAGATAAAACTGGATCCACCCTGGAGAAATTTTGTAGGGGGGCAGAGATAAGGCCTATTTGTCTGTGCTATTTATAAATATTGGGCAAATAGACAGTCCCAGCTGCTTCTGGAAGAAAATACACACACACAGGAGTGTTTTCTTTCTATGACTGCATAATTGGCAGGAGTTACACCTCCTAATGCTGCAGGGGAGAATAGATAGCCAGACACAAGACTTATGAGAAAAGGGGCCCATCCTGACTAGGGGAGAAGGGTAGGGAGTCTTTGCCATTTCACTAAAGTGGATAGAATACCCCTTGGCTACATGATAATGGTGGCCATCTGGTTTAGAGGTAAAGGAGCTCAAGTAGACTGATGAACATATGAAAGGACTTCAAGTCAAGCAGTGCAAGTTCATACAGAGGCTTTGCTTTAACTTGGAGTTAGAGAATCCCATTTTAAATCACTGTTCTATCATGAATTATTTTGATGGCCCTTAAAATTTCACATTCTTATTTTCCTCCTCTGTGAAATGGGAATATTCATGCTGTGTTACCTTCTGAATGGGATCGTCAATAGAAATATGCTTTGTAAAACCTTAATGCATAATTATGTGAGTGGCTCAGCTGGTGGGAGACTTGGAGATAAACGTTCAAGTAAGACAGGTAGGGTTCCTGCCAAGTGAATATAAACAGCTAAAAACAAATTTATTTCAAGGTTAAATCAAAGAAGCAAGCACTGTAGATTTAGGGAGGCCAAACTGCAGGTGGAAAAATAACTTAACTCAATCACAACCCCTGTTGCATGTCTATTTCTAGTGGAAAAATATTTTCTCTGATTCCATGCCTAGAGTTTAGGTGTAGAAGGAAGGAAATAGAAAATAAAGAGGAGCATAAATTAAGAGATTTAAAGGCAGAATGAAGCTGCTTTCTTCCCCTCAGCTTCCTAAAACTTTGAGCACAGGGATAGCTACATAATATCTTTCTCAATGTCCAGGTCTTAGTATTTACCTCCCCCTCCACAATCCCTAAATCACCTTCTAATAATTATGCATATGCTGTCCCTCACAACTAGACTGAAAGTCACTACAGTGCCTGCACTCTTTTCACTTGTTTCCCCTTATTTTCCCAGTGCTTAGTACAGTGCCAGATGATAACAGTCTGAAAAAGAAGTTTGTCAATTGATCAGTTGGCTGATTGACTGATTAACAGATGTTGAGATTCTCTAGGACTCTGGAATGGAAGGTCCCCTCTCACAACTTGAGGACACAAGATTGAAGCATAGATCAGAAGTAATAGTCCATAGTATAAGGGAGCAGTAGGCTATATAATTGCTTACAGAGTGGTCCTGGACCATTCATTGTTGGGTCCCAACTGAAGGAGCTGCCTGATTTCTGATCCTCTCCTTTCTCTCATGCTCAACATTGACCTTTAAGCCATGGAGTGATAAAGTCTATAAAATCCTGGTTTACAGTTACCAATTACCAGAAGATATTTTTAGGAGGTATTGTTTAGCCTAGAAGTCAGCAACATACTGATTGGAAATTACCAGATTAGAAGGAAAAGGTTGAAAGGACTAGTATAATAAAGATTGCCTGTCAGAATGGAAACATGGGAGTCAAAATGGTGGATTAGAGGCAATTCAACTGAATTCATTTAGCTTCATTCTCTTCAAAGAGGGAAGTAGATAGATAGATAGATAGATAGATAGATAGATAGATAGATAGATAGATAGATAGATAGATGGATGGATAGATGGATGGATAGATAGATGAATAGATAGACAGATGGATAGATAGATAGATAGATAGATAGACAGACAGATAGATAGATAAATAGATACATAGATAGATAGATACATAGATGGATGGATAGACAGATGCATAGATGGATGCATAGACAGATGCATAGATGGATGAATAGATGGATGGATAGATAGATTAATGGATAGATAGATATAGATACATGAAGATAAATATATGTATGTATGTTTGTATGTGTGTATGTGTTTATATGCACATACTCAGATGTATATAGAAATTTAATTTATCTAATAGAAAAATGGGAGGGGAATGGATAAGAGAACAAGAGAGTAATAAAAGAGATGAGAGATTAAGGAAAGTAATGATTAGAAGCAAAATACTTTTTGGGAGGTGCAGGATAAAAATAGGGAGGAATGAAGAGAAGAAAATGATAAGGAGGGGGAAATACAGTAATCATAATTTTGAATGTGAATAGGATGCACTCACCCATAAAACAGAAATAGCAGAATGAATTTGAAACCAGAAACCAATATGTTCTTTACAAGAGACACATTTGAAGTAGAAAGACACACACAGAGTTAAAATAAAGGGCTAGAGGAGAATCTAATAGGTTTCACCTAAATTATTATTTTTTAAATGACAGGGTTAGCAAACATGACTCAGATGAAGTAAAAGTAAAAAGAGACCTAATTAAAAGGAATAATTAGGGAAATTACATTTTGCTAAAAGATACCATATGCAATTAAGGGAAGTTTCAGTGGCACAGTGGATAGAATGTCAGGACTAGAGTCAGGAAGACTCTGCTTCATTAATTCAATGTGTGACCCAGGACAAATCCCTTAATCCTGTTTGCCTTAATTTTCTCATCTATAAAATGAACTAGAGAAGGAAATAGAAAACCATGCTAGTATCTCTGCCAAGAAAAAATCCCAAATGGGCTCATGACTGAAAGCACTGGACAATGAAATAATATCCAAAAATATTACAGTCAGGTTTCCCTGATGAAGTTCTTAATTGTCAAATATATATATATATATTGAATATAGAACTGAGTCAAATTTATGCAAATAAAATAACATCCCCAATGTATAAATGGTCAAAGAATATGAGCATACTGTTTTCAGAAGAAAAAATCAAAGCTATCTATACTCATGAAAATACTTTAAATAACTATTGAATAGAGATTTCTCTAATTAAATTAAACATCTCTGAAAGACCATCTCACTTATATCAGAAATGATAAATTCTAGAAGAGAAAAAGGAAAAATAAGTACACTGATTAATTATTGACAAAGTAGTGAAATAGTCCCCTCTTACCCAGTAATACCACAATTAGGTCTGTATCCCAAAGGGATCAAATTAAAGAAAAAGGACCTATATGCAGAAAAATAATTATAGTAGTCCTTTTTGTGGTGACAAATATTTGGAAATGGAGGGATGTTCATCAATGGAAGAATGACTAAACAAATTGGGGCATATCATTGTGATAGAGTGATATTGTACCGTGGGAAATCAATGGGGGAGGGTAGTTTCAGAAAAAAAAAAGGTAACGAAAACTATATGAACTGATGCAAAATTAAATGAGAACCAGAAGATCATTATGGACATAATAGCAATGTTGTAATGACAAGCAATTTTAAAGACTTGGCTACTTTGACCAACATAATGATCCAAGGTAATTCCAAAGGAATCCTAGTAAGAAAATATTATCTCCCTCCAGAAAGAGAATTGATGAGCTCTGAGTGCAAATTAAAATATAATTTTCTCACTTTATATTTCTTTCCTTCTTAATGGATGTATGAGAGATTAAAAGGGATAGTGCTATAATAAAGGTTCTTAGAGCCTATGAACCCCTAAGGGATAGATTTCAGGAGGTCTATTAACTTTGAGAGAAATATATATAATATATACATTTTATATATCTATTTTTATTAACCACTTAGTGAAATTTAATATTTTCTTCAATTACTAGGAAAATAGATGATTCTGAAAAGGGATTAATCTGTATATTTTGACAGACTTCCAAAGGATGTTATGCCACAAAAATTTTTGTTGTTGTTGTTGTTGTTGTTGTTGTTGTTTGTGATGGGAATTGAGAATGAGAAGGGTGCAGAAGCATGACTTAGAGCCATGATGGTGAGTCTATGACACACGTGTTAGCACTGACATGCGTAGCCATTTTCAATGACAGGAGGCCTCATATAGGCTCAGAGCGCCTCAGGGCCAAGAGCCCTTAGTCTGCCCACAGCCTTGGCCAGCCTGGCCCTGGGGAAGGGCTGCTCCATTCCTTGGATACTGGGGAAGGGGATGAGAGGTGGGGGCATGTGCCAGGCAGCTGGGGCATGTGGGGCTCCTATGGGGGCTGAGGGGGAGGAGTGCATGTTAGCAGGCAGGCTGGCAGACAGCTGCTGCTCTGGCAGTGGCCCCCTGGGGCCATCTGGCTCGGGAGGATTGGGGTGGGGCAGAACAGGCCAGCAGAAGACTGGGCAGGGCTCCAGCCCACTTGCAATGGAGGAGTGCCTGGAACTGATTACCAGACACTTTTAACACCCTGAAAAATATAGCAATGGCTTTACTCATAATTTTTCCCTCTAAATACTTTTGTGAGACCTTATTCTCCGCGTTAGATAATATCAAAACCAACAAAAGAAAAAGATTGACAGATGAAGTTAGTAGTACTTGCTTGGGCTTCAGTGTACAAAATACCAGCCTTCAGTTGAAGATTTAGCCAATGAAATTCAGCAACAAAAAAGGCACTAATAGGCAGGTTAGTTAAAGAATCCCCCTCCCCTCACTTATCTTAGTTCATGCACCCCACACAAGTGGAATCATATTAAGACCAACAAAAGAAACCGACTGACAGATGAACAAAGAAGTCACTAAGCAGGTAAGTTAAATAATTAGTTTGTGATTTATTAAATACAGTTATATATTACAATCATTCATTTTTATTATTTAAACTATAAATATCATGAAATTATGTTGTTGTTGTTTTTTTTTCTCAAAGTGACACAGCACCCAAGTTATGCTCGGTTTTTTGATGAATTTTAATACACCAAGCTCAAAAGGTTGCCCATTACTGACTCAGAGGAAGCTTGGTAAGAGATCTGCCAGCCACACATGGCTAGAGGCCTTTTCTTTCTCTGACCTACTTTTTAATTATTTAATAAATAATTATAAATTAAGATACAATCTCCAGAGAATTTTAACCTTAATACAACTGGGATAAAAAACAACATGCCAATGATCCACATACTCTGTCCCAGAAAAAGTTGTCTAAGCCTAAAGGTAAAAATTTCCCAACCTAGAACCTGTCCCTTAAAGGGGTATATGGGGTAAAAGTTAGGACCATGTCCTAACTAAATTGTATATCTTTGTACATCTTCTAGTAGAGAATTTAACACTGAATTGGGGATTTTAAATCAGCATTTTCCAAGCAATGAGATTTTAATCTCTGCTTTGTTATTCGGTATGTGTGTGACCTTGGGCAAGTCAATCAATTTGAGAACTTCAGCAAATCAACCAGTAGCATATTTGAAATACATACTATGAGGGGGCAGCTGGCTGACTCAGTAGATTGAGAGCCAAACCTAGAGATGGGAGGTCCCAGGTTCAAACCTGGGCTCAGACACTTCCTAGCTGTGCGACTCTGGGCAAGTCACTTGACCCCCATTGCCTAGCCCTTACCGCTCTTCTGCCTTGGAACCAATCCACAGTACTAACTCTAAGATGGAAGGTGTTGTAGTGAAAATTTCACCTTTGAAGATTGTTATAATATTAAAACTATGGCCGCCAAGGAATTTACTTATGAAATTCCTAAAATGAAACACTCAAGTCAGAATGGAATTTATGGTAGTTTAATCACAATGGGATTAAGAAAAGGGAGAGGGAGAGAAGGAGAGAGGAGAAAAGGGAAAGAGGTTACTCAACCTCTTGCAGGGAGCCAGAGGGAGTTAGGCCCAAAGGGCCAAGGTAGAGAAGGAATCAGTCCTTGACTCATGTGACTGATCTGAAGTGAAGCTGTCTGTGGGCCTCCACCTTCCTCAAGCTTCTACCATGAACTGGCGTCTCGCCCTCTCCACAGGAAGTGAGTGAATTCCCAAGGCTGCTCTCTCCGTCACTTCCTGTTCCTCACAAGTGCCAATGGTGGCTCAAGCTTGACTTAGGACAGCCCAGGTGGGCAGTTAGTTATTTCTGATTTGTCATTGACTAGCACATGCCCATGTAGTGTGGGTGTGCACAATTTTGGGTGCTAGACCAAGCAAGATGGAGATTTTAAAATTCACAATCCCCCCTGATGATGATTGGGGGACTAGTTTCCCCAATTTATCACTAACATAAGCATACTGCACCCCGAAAAATTCTAACTGCAAGTGTATACAAAATTTTGCCCTCTAAGAGGAAAACTATAATAGTTGTAGATATGGGGAAATAGAGGAGAGAGAAAGACAGCAAACCAATGTTTTGCTGGGTGCATTGACAAAAGCCAATTAGGGGGCAGTCCCCTTTGGCATAAGAGTGTACATTCAAAAAATGTTCAATCAACTGCACCCCAAGGTTCATTCTGGATCTTCCTGTTGTGAAAAGGTTTAGATATCTTTCTGCAAACGGTTCATTCTCTGGATTCAGTTAGTTATCAAGCTTCTTCTCTGAAGATCTATCTTGAACAAAATTCTTAGATTTTATGAAATACAAAGGTAAGGGTTTAATATATATATAGTGAGCCAAGCACTGTACTAGGCACTAGGGATACAGATATGATTGTACTTGATTTCAAGAAATTTATATTCTGTCAAGCACTGAAAATATATAGCATACAGTGGCAGTGAGGAAATGAGGTTTTGGTCCCTAACCTTTAAAACCTTTAAAAGTTATATATTCTGATAATTATTTTTCATTAAGTAATCTGTTTCCTTTGTAATAATATGTTTCTATTTAATATTTTTGTTCTTTACTCTGAGGACTCCATAGGGTTCAGCAGATTTCCAGAGGGGTCCATGACACAGAAGACATAAGAATCTCCATCAAGGCAGCCACAGGGATGGTCAGCAGAGTCTGAGGGGAGCAGAACACTGTGTAAAGCCCTACAATAGAATTTAATACCCTTTCTAGTAAAATGGTAATAGTCACTGGATTATTGTTCCTTCAACATAAAGTAAACACTATGTGGAAAAGAGGAAGCCATGGGGGAAATATGGAGATGTCCTTGCTAGCCTAGAGTCTTTGTATGGGCTTTGTAGGGGCTTCTGCTGCTGCTGCTGGGTCTACTCTACATAAAGCACAGGATAAGTTGTTAGAGATACAAAGACAAAACAAATTGGTTCTACCTTCAAAAACTTTAAATTCTGCTGGGGAGGGAGGGACTATGTGTATATGCAGAGATAAGCAAATACAAGGGAATTTGAGGCAGAAAAGAACACTAATAGCAGATGGAATGAGGAAAGGTTTCTCTTGGGAATTAGCTTGTACACCAAGCCTTGAGGAAAGTCATGCATCCTATGAAGTGGACATGAAATGGGAATAAATTCTAGGCAGGGTATCATAGTCCAGGCTAAGGCATGGTGACTGAAAGGGAATTATCTACTTCAGGAACATCTAATAGACTGTATTGTCTAGAAAAGTACCTGAACAAGTAATAAAGAGAAATAATCACTACAGGTATATGACTAGCTTTGTTAGATTTAAAATAGTTTTGAGCGTTAAATAGTTGTAGATAAAGGAGTGGGAGCCATAAAATGTGATAATTAAAATGTTTGGGAGCAAGGGAAATATATAACAATTATGACCGCTGAAATATGTTTTCTACTGTGTCTTGGTTTATATGAATATAAGATGGTCGCCAGGGAATATATTCCCAATTATTGAATATGCCCAAGCCAACTGGGTTTTATAGAGAAAATTTAATTTATAATACACTGATTAATCAATAGAAAAAGAGAGAAAGTAAGAAAGGAATAAGAATGAAGGGCCTCAAGCCAATAAGGCCTAGACCTCAGTCCTAAGAGATAAATTAGTCAGTTGGTTTTATCACTCACCCAAGATCTCTCTAGGTAAGGCTTCTCATGCCAACCTCAGGCTCCACCTTCAAGAGAGCCTCCTTTCAAGACATGTTTCCAGAGAATTCTCCTCCTGACTCCTCCTGAGTTCTCCTTCCACAGCCTCCTTCAAGACCTCTCCAGGAGCTCTCCCTCCAGGACCTCTCTCCTCTCAGACCTCCTTCAGAGCATCAACCTCCTCCCAGTCTTCAAACCCCACTATCCTTAAGCAAAAAATCTAAGTCCCCTCCCCTCAGTTCTCACATCTACCAATCACTGTCGATGTCTCCCCTGTGCCAATGGTGGCTCTAGCTTAACCCAGGACCTCCCAGAGGTCTGTCCCCTTTGCACATGTCTGGTGAAGGTCATATTCTCAAATAATTAAATCTTGATCTTTGCTGCAGCCCTTCCTAAATCCTGTTACTCTGAGTAGGGTAGAGATTGTAGTTTCCAAGACCTGGTTCTGTCATTCCAAGTATCTCTATTGTATCAATTCTAAAATCAATCATGACTCAAAGAACTTCCTGTTCTATGCTTAAGCATAGGTCAAAGCCCTTTCCATTTTTTAGCAAAAGGTTTCTGTCCAAAAGTAGTCTTAAGTAGGGAGGAGAAGGATCCTCCCATGCCAAGGAGTTTCATATTCCAATAGAGTTCTTACTATCAGTAGGAAATTTTTTCAAGTATGAAATTTCCCAATGGGGAAATTTCCAACATTCATAAGTCTAAGAAATTTTAAGGTTTACAGCTTGTAAAAGACTTTCAAGAACAGGCTAAAAAGTTTCCCTTTCATTCTAGAGGAAAAAGGAAGCCAAAGAAGCTTCTTGAGTAGGGGAGCAACATGGTTGGACTCAAGGAGAAGTCTTAGAAAGAATATATTGGCAACTGTTGATTTAATGGATTGAAGAAGGGACAGAATAGAAACAAGGATAGCATTTTGGAAGCTATCATCCCTCTGGAGATAAGGAGTGCCTGAACTGGGGTCCTATTAGAGTGAATGAAGAAGAAAAGTGGGCAAATAGGTGGGGAGACTTCATTTTCTCTATCTCTACAATAAGGATGTAGGATAGAAAGAATAGAATGAAATTCATCAGAGGACATAGAAAAACAAGGTGATTTGAATATTAAATTTAACATGTACTTTAAAATAAATTCAGTATATTTTAAAAGTTCACAGTTTCATATGCAATCCATTTTTTGTTCTCTGTCATTAAAATGTTCTTATCCATTTGTGTTTAAATTCATAACAATACAGTAAAGGTATTAAACCATAGAGTCTTTGCCAGCTCTAAATCATAAAATGTTACCTCACATTAATATACCTTTATACGATTTAAATAGCACTTCACCAACATCAGCTTATTCAGTCTTCAGAACAACCCTCTGAGGAGGACATGATTGTTATCCACATTTTACAGATAAGAAAACTAAGGCTCAGAGAACAGAAGAGACTTGCCAAAAAGCATTACCTAGTTAGTTTTATGCCTTTATATCAAAACCAGCTCCTTCAAGAAAAGAATTAGTAGATGTTAAGACTGGCAAGCACCAAAGAAAATTGCCCCTAATGAATAAATAATATCTAATATGATAAAATTCTAATAATTGATGTAAAAAGTAATCACTAGGACAGTTATGAACAATAAAATCCCTGTCTTGTCAAGAAAAAGATTCCTAGTACCAAATGCAATACTCCAACTGTTCTTTCCACTGGGCCACAGCTGTTTCATTTGATAATGAGGAAGATATATGGCTAGGAAATATTTGGGGAACTCAGCTACAGAAGGGAAGCCATACAACATCATGATATCCAATATACCCCAAGAAGTGATACAAATATACAAGATTGTGAGAGGTAGATTGGCATGGTGCATACTCTTCCTAAAAATCAGGAAAGTCTGTATTTAATATTCGCTATGACCCCCAATAAGTCACATAATCTTTCAGTGCCCTGAGCAACAATTTGAGACTTCAAGTTGCAGAGAAGCCACCCATATGTACTGTTAGAGGCAGACATACCCTCCCCAGTGGCATCATGGGTCCATTCCTTTCCTCCTGTCCTATAAAAGTCCTAAATCCATTCCCTAATAAATAAGTAGTTAGAAAATATGAACAAACAATTCTAAGCAAGAGCGTAAACAAGAGAAAAAACAGAAAGCTGTCCATATTCTCATTATCATCTTCTAGCTCTGCATCTTATCATCTCCCCCCATCACCCACTAGGAGGTTGGCTAAAAGTGTTCCTGGCTCCAGGACCTCCACATGGCCTTGGAAGATGTCAGTCATCTCTCAGGTTTGAAAGCTCCATCCAGAAGGAATCCTCAATTGATCTCTTTTTATGTCCCTATGATTGAACATCTGAGGCCAAAAGCTCAGTGACAGTATAAACAGCCACTGGGGCTGTGAAGGATGGAGAGAGAGTTTAAGCCTGAAGACAGAAGAGACTTTGATGCCTGATGATGGCTGGCACTACCCTGAGACCAGACAAGTGAGCATCTTAAACCAGGGATATTTTAAAAATTGAGCCTGAATGCCACCAATAAAATCTGTATATCTTGGGTTTATTTTTTTCTTTCACTAAAGCATGAATATATAAGAACAGGAAAACCCCACTTATTTGTCAATTCAGAGGCACAAATGGATTTCATAGTGCTATTACTCTGGGCTTTCTTGCTTTATTGTTTCGACTTAATCCCGCCCAATCATTTCTAATGGAGCTCATTTTGACTTTTTCCTCTCTTGAATCCTAAGTCTGATTTTCAACTTCTCTCTATAAGAAGGGACAGCTAAGCAGCTTTTCTGGGATAGTAGCAAAGTTGTCATGATTCAGCACTGTAGTTTGTTTCTAGATTATTGTAATTACCCTTTAGATCTCTCATGTGGTCGTTCCTGCAGATAAGTAGATAAGTTATACTGAATATAAACATAGGATGGGCAATGAGCTTGAAGTCTGAAGACCCACAATTCTGTTCTTTCCATATGGATGCAACTCAAATGCCACCTTCTTCCAGATTATCCCTCCCTCTGAACAAGTTTTCTTTCTCTTCAGATTTCCCTAGGGGACTTCTTTTCTATGACTAAAGGCATCCTAATCTGTTATCATGCTCTCTAAAAAAATGTACACAATAGAAATTCAAACTTTCTCATACAATCCTCTTTTTATATACTTTGTATGAGGAAATGTTCCTATTTTTATGTTGAATTTCAAAATCAAAAATAAAATATGGATCCCTCACATATTATAATTGCCTTGAGGATAGAGACTATCTCTTTTATATCTTGGAATTTTTATCAGGGAAAAATGCTTTCTATGCAGAAAAATCCCTTCATAAAAATTTTGAATGAAATTAAAATTTTAATTTTAAGTCCTTATTCTAATTCAGTGGCTAGAATATTGTACTTAGAGTCCTATATTCATATCCAGCTAGATACATATGTGTGTGACGTTAGGCAATTCACTTTGTTTCACTCAGCCTCTATTTCCTTATCTTTAAAAGGGAAATAATAATAGAAACTATATCAGGGTCGTCTGAAAGATCAAGTGAGGTAATATATGTACAGTGTTTTACATGCCATGAAACGTATATGATTTGTCTTTGTTCCCCTATCTTGTTCCAGTTTCCACAGAGAAACATGTGAATTTCATTAAAAATATTCCACTAACCCTCTCTATAATTATGTGGCACATTCCCAACTCTCTTTCCATTTTTCTTAAATAGAAAGAGAAAAGTCTGAGTAAGTTGCAATAGATCACAAGAGAAGAAACTGCACCAGAAAACTGGTGTAAATGATAATATTCAATTGCTGTATGTCTGAAAAATCAGATGGAATGGTCACATGAGGGAGATCCTAGATTCTACTGGTATCCTCATGGCATCAAGTATTATAGGAAAATAAAAAGATATTATCAAGTATTTTGAATAGCCCAAGGGCAAGAATTACACAAGATGAGATAGCATGGAGTCACTGTTATTGTTCTGACCACTGGGAGGAGGCCACATGGCCATGAGATCATAGACATGTCAAGATGAGGAAATATTAACTAAGATACACTTCTCAATAATACATATGCTTCAGCATTGCCAAAATTTTATTTATATTATGCTAAGAATTAACTTAATTAATTGCCATTTAAACATTTTTTTTTCTTTACACCAACTTACCTCCTTATACTCCATCAAGCTCCTAAAAATCCTCACCACCTAGAAACTCATCATCCTTGGAGACTGTATCAGGTTTGGTACTCATACTTCATCAATATTCTTAGTACCCTCTGCCCCCTGATTGGAGGGCCAGAAAACAAAGTATAGAAATTCTCCCAGTGCTTTTATTTAAAGAGGGCTTCCAGGCTTGCTATCTCTTCATTTTCCACCAGCATATATTCCTTGAACTGGATTTCACCATGCCCTTGCTGGTACCTTCTCCCCCAAACCCCTTTATGCTTCTTTTTGTGTATTTTCTGCCACAATTTGATTGTAAGCTCCTTGAGGACAGAGACTCTTTCATTTTCATACTGCCTCAATGCTTAGTACAATTCCTGGCACATGGTAGGTGCTTAATAAATGTTTTCTTTTTTTTTTTTTAATATATTTTATTTGATCATTTCCAAGCATTATTCGTTAAAGACATAGATCATTTTCTTTTCCTCCCCCCCACCCCCCATAGCCGACGCGTAAGTCCACTGGGCATTAGATGTTTTCTTGATTTGAACCCATTGCTTTGTTGATAGTATTTGCATTAGAGTGTTCATTTAAAGTCTATCCTCTGTCATGTCCCCTCAACCTCTGTATTCAGGCAGTTGCTTTTTCTCGGTGTTTCCACTCCCATAGTTTATCCTTTGCTTATGAATGGTGTTTTTTTTTTTCTCCTGGATCCCTGAAAGTTGTTCAGGGACATTACACCGCCCCTAATGGAGAAGTCCATTACGGTCGATTATACCACAGTGTATTAGTCTCTGTGTACAATGTTCTCCTGGTTCTGCTCCTCTCGCTCTGCATCACTTCCTGGAGGTTGTTCCAGTCTCCATGGAACTTCTCCACTTTATTATTCCTTTGAGCACAATAGTATTCCATCACCAACATATACCACAGTTTGTTCAGCCATTCCCCAATTGATGGGCTTCCCCTCGTTTTCCAGTTTTGGGCCACCACAAAGAGCGCAGCTATGAATATTTTTGTACAAGTCTTTTTGTCCATTATCTCTTTGGGGTACAGACCCAGCAGTGCTATGGCTGGGTCAAAGGGTAGATATTCTTTTGTCGCCCTTTGGGCATAGTTCCAAATTGCCCTCCAGAATGGTTGGATCAGTTCACAACTCCACCAGCAATGAATTAATGTCCCTACTTTGCCACATCCCCTCCAGCATTCATTACTTTCCTTTGCTGTTATGTTAGCCAATCTGCTAGGTGTGAGGTGATACCTCAGAGTTGTTTTGATTTGCATCTCTCTGATTATAAGAGATGTAGAACACTTCTTCATGTGCTTGTTAATAGTTTTGATTTCTTTATCTGAGAACTGCCTATCCATTTCCCTTGCCCATTTATCAATTGGAGAATGGCTTGATTTTTTGTACAATTGATTTAGCTCATTATAAATATGAGTAATTAAACCTTTGTCAGAGGTTTCTATGAAGATTTTTTCCCAATTTGTTGTTTCCCTTCTGATTTTAGTTATATTGGTTTTGTTTGTACAAAAGCTTTTTAGTTTGATGTAGTCAAAATTATTTATTTTACATTTTGTGATTCTTTCTATATCTTGCTTGGTTTTAAAGCCTTTCCCCTCCCAAAGGTCTGACATGTATACTATTCTGTGTTTACCCAATTTACTTATGGTTTCCTTCTTTATGTTTAAGTCACTCACCCATTTTGAATTTATCTTGGTGTAGGGTGTGAGGTGTTGATCTATTCCTAGTCTCTCCCACACTGTCTTCCAATTTTCCCAGCAGTTTTTATCGAATAGTGGATTTTTGTCCCAAAAGCTGGGATCTTTGGGTTTATCGTATACTGTCTTGCTGAGGTCGTTTTCCCCCAGTCTATTCCACTGATCTTCCTTTCTGTTTCTTAGCCAGTACCAAATTGTTTTGATGACTGCTGCTTTGTAATATAGTTTGAGGTCTGGGACTGCAAGGCCCCCATCATATGTGTTTTTTTTTCATTATTTCCCTGGATATCCTTGATCTTTTGTTCTTCCAAATGAACTTTGTTATGGTTTTTTCTAAATCAGTGAAGAAGTATTTTGGTAGTTCAATGGGTATGGCACTAAATAGATAAATAAGTTTGGGTAGGATGGTCATTTTTATTATATTGGCTCGTCCTATCCATGAGCAGTTAATGTTTTTCCAATTGTTCAAGTCTAGTTTTAGTTGTGTGGCGAGTGTTTTGTAGTTGTGTTCATATAGTTCCTGTGTTTGTCTTGGGAGATAGATTCCTAGGTATTTTATTTTGTCTAAGGTGATTTTGAATGGGATTTCTCTTTCTAGTTCTTGCTGCTGAGCTGTGTTGGAGATATATAGAAAAGCTGATGATTTATGTGGGTTTATTTTGTATCCTGCAACTTTGCTAAAGTTGTTGATTATTTCAATTAGCTTTTTGGTTGAATCTCTAGGATTCTTTAAGTAGACCATCATGTCATCCGCAAAGAGTGATAACTTGGTCTCCTCCTTGCCTATTCTGATGCCTTCAATTTCTTTATCTTCTCTAATTGCTACTGCTAGTGTTTCTAGTACAATGTCAAATAGTAGAGGTGATAATGGGCATCCTTGTTTCACTCCTGATCTTATTGGGAATGCATCTAGTTTATCCCCATTGCAGATGATATTAGCTGTTGGTTTTAGATATATACTGTTTATTATTTTTAGGAATGACCCTTCTATTCCTATGCTTTCTAGTGTTTTTAATAGGAATGGGTGTTGTATTTTATCAAAGGCTTTTTCTGCATCTATTGAGATAATCATGTGGTTCTTGCTAGTTTGCTTGTTGATGTGGTCAATTATGTGGATGGTTTTCCTAATGTTGAACCAGCCCTGCATCCCTGGTATGAATCCTACTTGATCATGGTTAATGATCCTTCTGATCACTTGCTGGAGTCTTTTTGCTAGTATCCTATTTAAAATTTTTGCATCTATATTCATTAGGGAGATTGGTCTATAGTTTTCTTTCTCTGTTTTTGACCTGCCTGGTTTTGGAATCAGTACCATGTTTGTGTCGTAAAAGGAGTTTGGTAGAACTCCCTCTTTGCTTATTATGTCAAATAGTTTGTATAGTATTGGGGTTAACTGTTCTCTGAATGTTTGATAGAATTCACAGGTGAATCCATCAGGCCCTGGGGATTTTTTCTTAGGAAGTTCTTTGATGGCTTGATGGATTTCAATTTCTGATATGGGATTATTTAAGAATTCTATTTCCTCTTCTGTTAGTCTAGGCAGTTTGTATTTTTGTATATATTCATCCATTTCTCCTAAATTGGTGTATTTATTGCCATATAATTGGGCAAAGTAATTTCTAATGATTGCCTTAATTTCCTCCTCATTGGAGGTGCTGTCCCCCTTTTCATCTTTAATGCTGTGAATTTGCTTTTCTTCCTTCCTTTTTTTAATTAGATTGACCAGTACTTTGTCTATTTTGTTTGTTTTTTCAAAGTACCAGCTTCTTGTCTTATTTATTAAATCAATAGTTCTATCACTTTCGATTTTATTAATTTCTCCCTTAATTTTTAGGATTTCTAATTTGGTTTTCTGCTGGGGGTTTTTAATTTGATCGCTTTCGAGTTTTTTCAATTGCATTTCCAATTGATTGATCTCTGCTCTCCCTTGTTTGTTAATATGAGCTTTCAGGGATATGAATTTGCCTCTGATTACCGCTTTGGCTGCATCCCAAAAGGTTTGAAAGGATGTTTCGCCATTGTCATTTTCCTTGATGAAATTATTAATTGTTTCTATGATTTCTTCTTTAGCTAAACGGTTTTGGAGTATCATATTGTTTAATTTCCAATTGGTTTTAGATTTGGTTTTCCATGTACCATTACTAATCATTATTTTTATTGCCTTGTGATCTGAGAAGGCTGCATTCATTATTTCTGCTTTTTTGCATTTGTGTGCTATGTTTCTGTGACCTAATGTATGGTCAATTTTTGTGAATGTGCCATGTGGTGCTGAGAAGAAGGTGTATTCCTTTTTATCCCTATTTATTTTTCTCCATATGTCTATTAATTCTAATTTTTCTAAGATTTCATTCACTTCTTTTACCTCTTTCTTATTTATTTTTTGATTTGATTTATCTAAATTTGATAATGGTTGGTTTAAGTCTCCCACTAGTATGGTTTTATTGTCTATTTCTTCCTTCAATTCTCCTAGTTTCTCCATTAGAAATTTGGGTGCTATATTATTTGGTGCATACATGTTGATTAATGATATTTCCTCATTGTCTAGAGTCCCTTTTAGCAAAATATAATTACCTTCCCTATCCCTTTTGATCAGGTCTATTTTTGCATTGGCTTTATCAGATATCATGATTACCACTCCTGCCTTCTTTCTATCAGTTGAGGCCCAGAAGGTCTTACTCCATCCTTTAATTCTGACCTTGTGGGTGTCAACCCGCCTCATGTGTGTTTCTTGAAGACAACATATGGTAGGGTTTTGGATTCTAATCCATTCTGCTATTCGTCTACGTTTTATGGGTGAGTTCATCCCATTCACGTTCAAAGTTATGATTGTCATTTGTGGACTCCCTGGCATTTTGATTGCCTTCCCTAATTCTAACCTTTTCTTCTTCGGCTCTACCTTTTAGTCCAGTGATTTACTTTGAAACAGTCCCCCTTGTCCCCTCCCTTGATGTTTCCCTTTTTAGTCCCTCCCTTTTTGTTCCCTCCCCCTCCCCCCTCTCTTTCCCTCCCTTTTTGTTCTCCCTCTCCCCCTCCCCCCCTTGGTTTTCCCTTCTCCTTACCCTTGTTGGGTAAGATAGAATTCAAGATCCCAATGGATCTGGATGTTTTTCCCTCTCAGAGTTGATTTCCCTGAGATTGAGGTTTAAGTAAACCCCCCCCCCTCTCTTCCTCTCCTTCTTATAGGAGTTTTCTTCCCCTCCCCTTCCCCTGTGAATCTTTGTGTGAGAACCATTATTCTATTTGGTCTTTCTTTACCCCCTATTTATACATTACATTTTCCCCACATATTAGTATACATAGGTTGATATAAATGTAGTCCTTATAGAAGAGAGTTTGAGTAAAAGAAGATAACATTTTTCCCCTTTCCTTAATATTTACCTTTTCAGGTATTCCTTGCTCTTTGATTTTTGGTATCAAACTTTCCACAGAGCTCTGGTCTTTTCTTTGCAAAAAGTTGGAAGTCTTCTATTTTGTTGAATGCCCATACTTTTCCTTGGAAGTATATAGTCAGTTTTGCTGGGTAGCTGATTCTTGGTTGGAGACCCAGCTCTCTTGCCTTTCTGAAGATCATGTTCCATGCCTTACGATCATTCAGCATAGAACTTGCAAGGTCTTGTGTGACCCTGATTGGCATTCCTTTATATCTAAATTGTCTTTTTCTGGCTTCCTGTAGGATTTTTTCTTTTGTTTGATAGCTTTGGAATTTGGCAATTACATTCCTGGGAGTTGTCTTTTGGGGGTTTAGTGTAGAAGGTGTTCTGTGAACTCTGTCAGTGGATGTATTGCCCCCTTGTTCTAGAATCTCTGGGCAATTTTCTTTGATTATATCTTGTATCACCATGTCCAGTTTGGTGTTTATTTCTGGCTTTTCTGGGAGTCCAATTATTCTTAAATTTTCTCTTCTCCCCCTGTTTTCCAGATCTATCACCTTGTCGGTGAGATATTTTATGTTCTCTTCTAATTTCTTGGTGTTTTGGCTTTGCTTTATTAGTTCTTGCTTTAAAGCCTGGTTTTCTTTTACAGTTTGGTCAAACTGGTTTTGTAGATGCGTGAATTTCTTTTGCATCATTTCCCACTTTTCCTCCCAGAGGGCTTCCATCTTTTTGGTCCTTTCTGATTCAAATTCTTCATGTGTTTGTGGAGAGTTTCTATTTCCTTTGGAAGATTTTGGAGAATTTTCTTGTATATCTTCTTCTATCTGCTCTGTATTTTGTATTTTGGCTCCATAGAATGTGTCCAGAGTCGCCCCTTTCTTCTTATTTTTCTTGGTATTTTGGGGCTTCTGTGCTTCTGTGGAGTTTGTCATCTCTGAACGTGGAGGATTGGCTTTTCTTGTCTTTGTCTGGTGATCAGAGGCTTTAGTCCTGGGCAGATGTTGGTTCTATGAGCATTCCCTGGGTTAAACTGAATATGCCTCACTGGAACTGGAATGGAAGGGTCGGACCACGAGGCCACACTCTCCCCCTGGCTCGATTTCTGGAAGTTGCCTTCAGAATCCCTGGCCGTGAGGCTGTTTCGTCGGCCTGCGGGGGGATGGGCTGCCGCTTCCCCAAGCTCCGAGAGCACAGACTTTCACTGAGACTTGGATAGCAGGATCCAGCCCGTGAGGCTGTCTTGCCCGCCCTGAGGGTTGCTGTTGTTTTGACCAGCTCTCTGCAGCGGAGGCCCCAGGCAGTAACTTTCACCCGGACCAACCGGCTCTCTGCAGCGGAAGCCCCAGGCAGTAACTTTCACCCGGACTGGGACTTGGGTAGAAGACCCTGAGGGTTGTTGTTCCTCAGACCCTGCTCTCTGAGCCCGGCGCGGCTGCCGCTTCTGGGAGCCTTGGACTCTGCGCTCCTACCCCTGAGGTCCGAGGGATCTCGGGTTCTGGCTTTTAAGGGGAGCCGTACATTTTGAACCAGGTCCAGGTCCAGGAGGAGGGTTCCCAGGGTCTGTGCTGTTGATCGTTTTGAATTTCGGCGCCTTAGGAGCTTCTAGTTTGAGATCGGTCGGGAAGGGTTTTCCGGAGATCTGAACTTCAGCTTTCTCTAAGCCGCCATCTTAACCGGAAGTCTAATAAATGTTTTCTGACTGTTAACTATCTTAAATTTGAAGCCAGATAACAATTATGGGGATGTTTTTTGGTAGAAGTTGGAAGATCCAATTGATTAAAAAGTCAGTCATCCACCTAGACAAGCTTAGTGGAGTAGTGGATAGAGTACTGGGTCTAAAGTCAGGAAGACTCATCCTCCTGAGTTCAAATCTGACCTCAAATACTTACTAGTGGGTGAACCTGAGTAAGTCAATTAATCTTCTTTGTGTCTATTTCCTTATCTGTAAAAGGAACTGGAGAAGTAAATGGCAAACCACTCCAATATCTTTGCCAAGAAAACCCCAAATGAGGTTACAAAGAGTTGGACATGACTGAAAAATTATTCAGTAAAAGCAACAATAACAATGATCTAAGACATCTAAGTTACATCCAAGCCTTACTATCCAGGAAATGTGCACATCTTTCTTTTTGTCCTACTTTGGTTTCCAAATTGAGAAAAAGTAATACTTTTAATATTATGGGAATTTACCTAGCAAGAATTTATTGGCTGATATACTAAGGAATGTGTGCATATAGACTACATTCACATATCAGTAAGTGTAGTCATCTATGAGATTGGTTTACTCTTATTTGGGGGGATTTATATATACATATATATCTAAATGTCTTTATATATATTTATATCTATCTATCCATCTGTCGCATCCATCCATCCATCTCTATATATATCCATCCATCCATAGATCGATCTATCTATCTATCTATCTATCTATCTATCTATCTATCTATCTATCTATCTATCTATCTATCCATCCATCTATTCATCCATCTATCCATCTATCTATCTATCTATCTATCTATCTATCTATCTATCTATCTATCTATCTATCTATCTATCTAATAAGGAATGGGCGACTACTGACTTGCAGATTAGAGAAGGGAAAAATTTTTCATCCCACCCCATGCCTCCCTCCTCCCACATTATCTATCTATCTATCTATCTATCTATCTATCTATCTATCTATCTATCTATGGAATAAAAAAATCTGGCAACTTTACACATGCATCTATCTAAGAAAACCTCACTCACATGCCAATGCCACCTAACGAGTATGCCAATAATAAGCAACCAAGAAAATAATGTGTATACTTTTTTTACAATTAAACATCAAGATATTTATACATAATGGAAAGGGAATGTATTTTAGAGTTTAAATCTTTCATCTTATACTATTTGTATGACCCTGGGCAATTTACTGAACATTCCAAATCTGGACTGGCTCCAAGCCTCTTATTCTGATTTGTTTTCTAGTCCTAGATGCAACATAATAATTGTTACACCTTAATTAAAACCTTATCTGCTGCTAGAAACCTCTAATCCCTCTTCATACTAAAAACTCTCTATTAATTCTTTCCTATTTATCCTATACATAGCTTGCTTTGTATATATTTGCTTGTATGTTTTCCCCATTGGTTTATAATTTCCTTGAGGGCAGAGACTGTCTTGAGTTTCCTTTTGTATCTGCAGTACTTAATGTAGTGCCTGGAACATAGTAGGGGTACAGAATTCATTGCTGACTGACTATTATCTGGATGATTATACCTACACTGGCACATCATTGGCTGGCCTGAATCATTTTTATTCTCTGTATATTGAGTCAAAGATTGTCATTTCCAGTGGCCATGTTGACAGTACCTAAAAATTAAAATTAGATAGATATTCTGAAGAATGTATCTTTCAAAGAGGCATAGTTCAATCCAGCTGATGTCTGAGGCTGTTGTGTCTTTATTTTCCCCTATCAGTCTCTCCATCCTCATTCATTCAAGCGGATTGGTTGTTTAGAGCATTTGAAAATTGCTTGGAAACACACCTCAATATCTGCCTCCTTCTGCCTTTTCTTCTTGGTAGTGTTCCAGATATGCCAGCCTCTTTTATTATTGGTCCAGCAAGAATGATCATTAAGTAGCTAAAGGCAGCATTTTTCATGACCATGAAGAGAAAGACAGAGAAATGTCTTTACAAATAAAGTGTTATTGATGCCTTTAAAAAAAAATCACTCATTCCGGAACCACTACCTCAAACAAATAGAACCCTCCCTTATAATCAAGTACAGCAAAATAGAGTAATAATTTTAGACAGTTAAGGCCTCATTCCCTTCCTGTAATTCACTATTTCTCTACATAGAAATGAAAGGTACAGTTTGTAATTCCTTCTTTGGAATTAAGGCTATTGATTCCATTCATTTGAATTCCATTTTTTTAAGTCATTTTCTTTTTTTATTACAGGTTTTCCCAAAGATCTTCATAGAGTTTTTAGCTTAAAAGTGAAGTTACTGTGCTGCACACTGTATATGTAACTATCTTAGTTCTATTTATTTCATTCTACATTTACTTCTACCCTATATAGACAAACAGTTGCCAAACCTCATTTTCATTTTCATAGTCTCTCAAGGATATTTCCCCTTCTCCCCACTCACACAGACCCTTTTAGTCAAAATTGTTGTTGAGCCTCCTGAATGGTCCTCAACTTTTTTCATCATTCAAATTTCAAATTCATCCTTCACCTGGTTACTCAAAAGTTTTCTCTTAAATGTAGGTCCTAGTGCCATGTCAGATGCTATCCCCTCCTCCTGGCATCATCACACCTCAATAAGTTTCAGAGGCTCTTTTTGACATCTTCCATCAATCATCAACACCCATATTTATTCATTTATTCATTCATTCATTCATTCATTTATTAGATATTTGTTTATTTTTTCCCATTTGAATTAGTTTATTTAGTCAATTTAGAACATTATTCCTTGGTTATAGTAATCATATTATTTCCCTCCCTCCCCTCTAGCCATGCTTCCCACAGCCAATGCACAATTTCATTGGGTATTACTTGTGTCCTTGATCAGAACCTATTTCCATGTTGTGATTTACACTAGGATGTTTATTTAGAGTCTACATACTCAATCACATCCCGTTGACCCATGTATTCAAGCAGTTGTTTTTCTTTGGTGTTTTTACTCCCATAGTGTTTCCTCTGGATGTGGATAGTGGTTTTTCTCATAGATTCCACCAGGTTGTTCAGGGTCATTGCACTGCCACTAATGGAGAAGTCCATTACATTGGATTATAACACAGTATATCAGTCTCTGTGTACAATGTTTTCCTGGTTCTGCTCCTCTCACTCTGCATCAATTCCTGGAGGTTGTTGTTCCAGTCCCCATGGAATTCCTCCAGTTTATTATTCCTTTGAGCACAATAGTATTCCATCACCAACATATACCACAATTTGTTCAGCCATTCCCCAATTGAAGGGCATCCCCTCATTTTCCAATTTTTTGCCACCACAAAGAGAGCAGCTCTAAATATTTTTGTACATGTCTTTTTCCTTATTATCTCTTTGGGGTACAAACCCAGTAGTTCTATGGCTGGATCAAAGGGCAGTTGTTTAGCACCATTTGGGCATAATTCCAAATTGCCCTCCACAATGGTTGGATCAATTCACAACTCCACCAGCAATGAATTAATATCCTGACTTTGGCACATCCCCTCCAGCATTCATTACTTTCCTTTGCTGTCATGTTAGACAATCTGCTAGGTGTGAGGTGATACCTCAATGTTGTTTTGATTTGCATCTCTCTAATTATAAGAGATTTAGAACACTTTTTCAAGTGCTTATTTAATAGTTTTGATTTCTTTGACTGAGAACTGCCTATTCATGTCCCTTGCCCATTTATCAATTGGAGAATGGCTTGATTTTTTTCTATAATTGTTTTAGCTCTTTATAAATTTGAGTAATTAGACCTTTGTCAGATGTTTTTGTAATGAAGATTGTTTCCCAATTTGTTGCTTCCCTTCTAATTTTGGATGCATTAATTTTGTTTGTACAAAACCTTTTTAATTTGATGTAATCAAAATTATTGATTTTACATTTTGTGATTTTTTTCTAGCTCTTGCTTGTTTTTAAAGACCTTCCTTTCCCAAAGATCTGACAAGTACACTATTCTATATTCACCCAATTTGCTTATAGTTTCCTTCTTTATATTCAGGTCATTCCCCCATTCTGAGTTTATCTTGAAGTAGGGTGTGAGATGTTGATCTTAACCTAATCTCTCCCATTCTGTCTTCCAATTTTCCCAGCAATTTTTATTTAATAATGGGTTTTGGTCCCACAAACTGGAACCTTTGGGCTTATCATAGACTGTCTTGCTGAGGTCATTTACCCCAAGTCTATTCCACTGATCCTGCTTTCTGTCTCTTAGCCAGTACCAAATTATTTTGATAACCACTGCTTTATAGTGTAGTTTGAGATCTGGGACTGCAAGTCCTCCTTCCTTTGCATTTTTTTTTTCATGATTTTTCTGGATATCCTTGATCTTTTGTTCTTTCTACTGAACTTTGTTATGTTTTTTTCTAATTCAGTAAAAAAGTTTTTTGGTAGTTCAATGGGTATGGCACTAAATAAGTAAATTAATTTGGGTAGGATTATGATTTTTATTATGTTAGCTCATCCCACCCATGAGCAATCATTTTTTTTCCAATTGCTTAGATCTAGTTTTAATTGTGTGGAGAGTGTTTTATAGTTGTGTTCATATATTTCCTGTGCTTGTCTCGGCAGATAGATTCCTAAGTATTTTATATTTTCTAGGGTGATTTTAAATGGAATTTATCTTTCTAATTCTTGCTGCTGAAATGGGTTGGAGATATATAGAAGTGTTGATGACTTATGCGGGTTCATTTTGTATCCTGCAACTTTGTTAAAGTTGTTGATTGTTTCAACGAGCTTTTTGGTTGATTCTCTAGGATTCTTTAAGTAAACCATCATATCATCCGCAAAGAGTGATAACTTAGTCTCCTCATTGCCAATTTTAATACCTTCAATTTCTTTTTCTTCTCTAATTGCTATGGCTCAACTCCCATATTTAGCACTGTAACTTCTCCATCACCTAAGCCCATGTGTTTTTGAAGATATAGTATACATTTCTCTCCTAAATATATTCCATGATCCTACCATACTGCTATTCTTGTCAGTGCTGATTAACAGCACCCCAGTTCTCATTTTGTTATGCCCTCACTGTGATGGGGCCCCAGTCAGAGAAGATTCTCCTTTTTCATCTCTAGCTTGTTGCATCTTAGTCTTTTTCAGGATTAGGGTCAAACACCACTTTCTGCCTGGGGCTTTTCTTGCTCCCTCCAAAAAGAAGTGCTCTTCCTCCCCCACCTCCCATCTATCACATCTGCT
This sequence comes from Monodelphis domestica, assembly GCF_027887165.1. NCBI lineage: Eukaryota > Metazoa > Chordata > Mammalia > Didelphimorphia > Didelphidae > Monodelphis > Monodelphis domestica. Next base: position 39,203,602 of record NC_077227.1, read on the forward strand.
TTGTATATAACTATATATTTGTATATATAGTGCATATATACACATTCTTAAACATATACATATAAATGTCTATATGCACATAAGCACATTCATACATTTATTATATATATATATATATCTGTATATGTATACATATATATCCTATCCTATTAATATATAAGCTCCTTAAAGGCAAAGACCCTTTCAAATGCATTTTGAGATCTCTAGCATGTAATGCTTGCTTCAGAGAACTAAAAGCTGAATAAATGCATATTGATTGAGTTATTATAAATATTTTTATATACTTAGGTCTTTTCTGTATATAAACCCATTCATACAGAGTTTCAGTAGGAAAGAGGATATGAATGGTATAGTCACTTTAACAACATAGTTCCAAGTGACTCTCTATTAAAAATGGAAACAGTTCTATCCACATTGTATTAAGATTTCTGTCCTTCCACAACTCTTCCAACTTGGATTATTTTCATATAAGCAAAAATCTCTCAATCAGTCTCCATTACTATCGCCATTAGTCATTTGGGGGCTGTTTTTATATGGTTGCTGATCATTTTTGCCTTTCTCCTAAAATATGTCCCTATCCTTTCAGCACTTGTTTACTGCAGAATGAGTCTCAGTTCTATATACTTGCTACTATTCTCTATATATCTTATATTTTGGACATTTCTCAGATATATTTGATATGAAAAATTTCCCAACTGACAGTTTCTCTCCTTAAATTAGTTACATTGATTTGGTTCCTGCAAAAGCATTTTCGTTTTATATAATCAAAATCATCTATTTCATATGCCCTCTAGATGCCTTGTTTGGTTATGAAGGAGAGGAACATTTCATTAATGATTCATAATTAAGCAGAGAAAGATGACTGTAACACTGGAGGGAGCCATTGAATGGAGAATTTGCCACACAGTGTGATGTAGCTATCTGAAAAACCAAGCAGATCATTTTCAGAGATGGACTCTCTATTTGGGCACAAGCCCAAGATACAATGATTCTCCTTGTCCCCTGCAGGCCTCCCCAGGGAGGATTTTTCATAATGAGCAATGTACCACAAGAATGGTTGGCCAAGTGAACTGTCAAATTATTCTCCTTTTGGTTGGGACAGAGAGAAACCTAGCTTAAATTATCATTTGCCTGTAGATTACTTCATTAGTTTTATTAGTTAATTCTCGCTGTCTCTATCCTACCATAGAAAAAATAACAAGAGATTATATTAAGATAGCCCTCAGCTCCTCCAAAGGGAGCACTCACTATATAGAAATGTGGATAGAAACTGGGACCAGGGATCTCTTCAAACTCTTCTGTAAAGGTGAATTATCATTAAGAACAAGAATAAAAGAAGAGCATATTTGGGAAGAGGCCAGGAATATCAATACCCATCCACGATATATAAAATAATGAGGAGGAAAAAGAGGTGTTGTTATTTTAGTAGTTAACTTATTAGTAGCATTGCAAAGGACATATCAGATATACATTAACCAACAACAATAGTTACCCACAATATTTGCTTGATTCCAAATTCAACATACATCCCTATACATATATTAACATAAAATATGATTGCCATTAAAATATTGCTAGTATTCTACTCTGGACAAAATGAAAAAGCCAGTAACACTTTTAGAAAACATCCAAACAAAATCAAGAAAGTACTGCTAAATATCTTTCATTTATATTTACACCAAAGTATCAGTTGTTCTGCTTCATGATTGGACATTGTTAACTGAAATGATGCCTAAGTTGTGTTCTATCTTATTGTGAAGTTTCTTTTTTCAGGGTTAGTACCAACAGTAACTCTACAAAGTTATATGTTCAGGAGTTTTACAAAAAGCCTGGAAAAACCTGCCAGAATTAACTTTATTCTGTCTAAATACATTAGAATAATGTAACAAAATGTTTCTAGAATGTTTTTTCCCCAAACAGAATGGAGTACCTTTCTTTTTCTCTAACAGAATCAACTAACTATATGTTCACAAATAATTATTGAAATTGTGTCATTTGTGACACAAATTAGTCAATTGTGGATTTGCTTTTATACAGTTGAGTCAAGACCTGGTTGTTCTACTAGAATTTTAGAAATATCACCATATTGAGAGGAAGAGCCAAGATAGAAAAGTAAAAAACTAGAAAGATCAAAATTTCTATGCCAATGATATTACTGAAAAATTATTTGGTAGAAGTAGAAAAAAATAACAAAATTCATCCTTAAGAATAAAAAATAAAAAATATCAAGGCAATTAATGAAAAGAAGTGTGAAGAAAGATGAGCTAGTAGTTCCAGATCTTAAGCTACATTAAAGCAATAATCATCAAAACAATTTGTTAATAAGAAATGGAATGGTGGATCAACAGAATAGATTATATACAGAATATATGGAGATAAGTAACATTAGCAATCAAGTGTTTGATAATCTCAGAGATCCCATCTTTTTGTATAAGAAGTCACTATTTAACAAATCCACTTGGAAAACTGGAAAACAATATGGCAAAAACATATATAGACAAGGTACAGACCAATATCTCACACTCTATTACAAGACAAAGTCAAAATGAGTATGATTTAGACAGGTGATGTACCATACAATAAATTAAAGGTTGATACCATAAGTAAATTAAGGGACCTATGAAGAAAGGAATAATTTATTTTTATTTTTTTCAAATTTTACTTTAAAATATTTTCCATGTTTCCATGATTCATTTTCTTTCCTTTCCCTCTTCTCTCTCCCCTCCCAGAGCTGACAAGCTGACAACCCAGTGGTTGTACAAATGTAATACCACTTGATACCTATTTCCATATTATTAATTTTTGCTAAAGAGTAATTTCTTAAAGCCTAAACTGAAGGGAAGAATGTATGACCAAATGAGATAGAGAATGTTACAAATTATAAAATGGATAATTTTGATTGTGTTAAATTAAAAGGCTTTGTACAAATAAAATCAATGTAACAGATTAGAAGAAAAACAAACTGAAAAATATAACAAATTTCTCTGATAAAGGTCTCATTTCTAAAATATATAGAGAACTAAATCAAATTTATAAGAATATAAGCCATTCTCCAATTCACAAATGGTCAAAGGATATGAACAAGCAATTTTCATATGAAGAAATCAGAGTTATCATAGTCTTATGAAAAATGTTCTAAATCACTCTTGATTAGCAAAATGTAAACTAAAACATCACTGAGGTACCACCTCACACATCAGATTAGCCAATATGCCAGTAAAAGAATGTGATAAATGTTAGTGGAAATGTGGTAAAATTTGGACACTGATGCATTGTTGATGGAGTTGTGAACTGATCCAACCATTCTGGGGGACAATTTGGATCTATGCCTAATGGGCTATAATACAATGCATACCCTTTTAACCAGTAATACCACTGGATCTATATCCCAGCAGGATTTCCAAAAAAAAGAAAAAAGGGAAAGAGTCTACTTGTACAAAAAATATTCATTGCTGCTCTTTTTGTAGTGTCAAAAATTTAGAAATTGAAGGAATATCCATAAATTGGGGAATGACTGAACAAAGTGTAATATACATTGGTGATAGAATAATATTATGTCTTAAATAATAAAAAGGATATTTCAGAAAAAAAACTGGAAATTACCTACATGAACAGATGCAGAGTGAAATAAGCAGAACTGGGAGAGTATTTTACATAGTAACAACACTATTATATGAGGGTCAATTGTGAAAGACTTAGTTACTGTCAGCCATAAAATGATTATGGGAAAATTCTGAAGGACTTATGATAAAGGGTGCTATTCACCTTCAAAGAAATAAATGTTAGAATCAGAATGCATATCAAAGTATACTATTTTTCACTTTTGTTTGTTTTTTTTTATTTCAGGGTTTTGGTTTTATATGAATATTCTCTCAGTGAAGATTATGGAAATATGTTTTGCATGAAAATACATGTATAACCCAGGTCAAATTGTTTACTATATCTGGGAGAGGGAAGGTAATGGAAGGAGGGAAAAATTTTGGATCTTATGACTTCAGAAAATATATGTGGGGAATTATTATAATATGTAATTGGGAAAGTGAAATGTCTCTTTATAAAAAAGGAAAAGAAAAGAAATATCACCATATTGGACAAAGACCATTGGATCTGGCCATAGAACATATCATTGGTAGCTTTCAAAAGAACAATTTCAGTTGACTAATCAAGTCAGAAGTCATACTGCAAAGGTTTAAGAGAATGAGGGAAAAGGAAATAGAGGTACCAATTATAAGCAGGTTTCTTGAATTTAAGGAGAAAAGACATGACTATAGCTAAAGGTGATAAATGGATAAATCAAGGGTTTTTGAGGATTGGGGAGACATCATGAGGCAGTTAGTAAAAAGGGAAAGAGGAGAGATTGGTAAGAGCGTGGAGATGATATGGTAGAGGTGGTCTGTCAACTTGTCAGTTTCTCAGGATATGATGCTATCATAGTGGCCATCTTTCTCTCCTCCATTCATAGAAGGTAACTTTTCATGCCAATAACTTCATAAATAAGCCCCATGACTCAGTGAAAAATCACAAACTTCTGATTTCTGTGCTGTGATCAAGGACCTTGTGCCAAAGATATTGAACATATCTCAAAACCAAAGAAATTGAAAACTGCTAATTCCAGTGTGAAATATCTTCTGAAGATCTCTCTCCCAATATCTTCAGTCATTAAGAACAGGAGTCCTTATATAAATCCATGTGCATTGATTTGGGACAGATGTTGTTGAAGGGGCCAGAATGTTAGATTTGGAATGAGAAGTAGCTTCACTTCTTTCCTCTAATTTTCGTCAACCATATGATTCTGGCCATTCTTAACACTCTCCGAGTCTAGTCTGTTCATCTGTAAAATGGGGTCATACATTCACTTAATAGCTCCCCATTTAAGGGAAAGACCTTTATATACCTTAAATTTCTATAGATATATAAATAAAAGAAATCTCAAACAGTCATTTTCTGAGTAAAGTCATAGTATTCAAAGCAGAATGATACACTGAATCTAGCTCCCTCATTTATAAGCAGAGAAAACTGAGGAAACCTCATCCAAGGCCTTTTATGCAACAGAATTAGGATTTTAATCTAGGTCATGTACCTCCAGTTCCAAGACTTTCTCCATTATGTCCATGTGTTAGCAATAAGTTTAATTTTAGGCTCCTCACCTTTGCCCTAACACTTTGAGATTGTGCCATGATGTGTAAAACAAAGGGTCTTCTTTTTGCCCATCAGAGAAATTCAGATATGGAAACATGATGATGCTCTATTTGGTACAGAAACAAATGACAGGTGCCTGGGACTCAGATACCAGTTCCTACATGACTCAAAGCCTTTAAGAGAAATATCAAGTGCCCCCATACTTCAGATTTTCAGGGCTTTCCCACTCAGGTAATATTGGCCTGCAAAGATGCTTGATTGGAACTGAGCAAGGGCATAGTAACAGTATAATCTGAATTATTAGAACATCCTAAATGTTTGTTACAAATAATCCAGTGGGACTGAAGGAGTTATTGAACTAAATGAAGAGAAGGAAAATCCAACTTTTTTTTTCCTTGAGTAGTGTTACTGCTCTGAAACTTATCAACTCAGGCAATAATAGAACTAAGAGAATGAAGGTTTCTCTGTAGAACTATGTGGAATATGAGAGAACTGCTATGAGCATAGATCCTTATCTGTTCCCCATAAAAGAATTTCATGTTTTTTCATGTATTTTTAATGTAATTTTTATGTACTTTAGTCTGTCCATGGTACTCACATGGTGGTCATCCATATCCTTGACTCCATCATCTCTTTCTAGAACTATTGCAAAAACCTTCCAACTGAACTCCCAGAATCCAGACTGTCCTGTGTCTTATACATCATATAGCTGATTTTACCTCTAAAATATCAATCTGCTGCATCCTTTCTCAAGAGCCATCTGTGGTTTCCTAGTAATTGCTGAGAGACAATGAAAACTTTTCAGTTTGGCTATTGAAATCCATCATAACGTAGTTTTCAAAATTTATTTCAAATTATTCCTCATCAAGTGCTCCATAGTTCAGGTAAATTGACTTATTTGCCTTTCCCTAAGTTTGAAATTCTATCTCCCACCTTGATGCATTTGCCAAGGCCCAGATGCATGTCCTCTTCATTTTCTTCTCTCAGAATCAATAGTTTCCTTCAGTGGCTTAGTTCATGGACCACTTTTGACCCTAAAAGTCTTTCTTGATCACCTAAAAATAGGAGTTCCTAAGTATTTTTATATTATGGAAGCTTTTGATAGTATTGGGAAACTTATGAACCCTTTCTCAGAATGATATCATCATAAAATAGAATTATAGCACACATCAATTTTGCTGAAATTCAGTTAATAAAATGTTTTTATTTTTTTTAATATATTTTATTTGATCATTTTCAAGCATTATTTGTTAAAGACATAGATCATTTCTTTTCCTCCCCCCCACCCCCCATAGCCGACGCGTAAATCCACTGGGCATTACATGTTTTCTTGATTTGAACCCATTGCTTTGTTGATAATATTTGCATTAGAGTGTTCATTTAGAGTCTCTCCTCTGTCATGTCCCCTCAACTGCTGTATTCAGGCAGTTGCTTTTCCTTGGTGTTTCCACTCCCATAGTTTATCCTTTGCTTATGAATAGTGTTTTTTTCTCCTAGATCCCTGCAAATTGTTCAGGGACATTACACCGCCATTAATGGAGAAGTCCATTACGTTCGATTATACCACAGTGTATTAGTCTCTGTGTACAATGTTTTCCTGGTTCTGCTCCTTTCGCTCTGCATCACTTTCTGGAGGTTGTTCCAGTCTCCATGGAACTCCTCCACTTTATTATTCCTTTTAGCACAATAGTATTCCATCACCAACATATACCACAATTTGCTCAGCCATTCCCCAATTGATGGGCATCCCCTTGTTTTCCAGTTTTTGGCCACCACAAAGAGCGCAGCTATGAATATTTTTGTACAAGTCTTTTTGTCCATTATCTCTTTGGGGTACAGACCCAGCAGTGCTATGGCTGGATCAAAGGGTAGATATTCTTTTGTCGCCCTTTGGGCATAATTCCAAATTGCCCTCCAGAATGGTTGGATCAGTTCACAACTCCACCAGCAATGAATTAATGTCCCTACTTTGCCACATCCCCTCCAGCATTCATTACTTTCCTTTGCTGTTATGTTAGCCAATCTGCTAGGTGTGAGGTGATACCTCAGAGTTGTTTTTATTTGCATCGCTCTGATTATAAGGGATTTAGAACACTTCTTCATGTGCTTGTTAATAGTTTTGATTTCTTTATCTGAGAACTGCCTATCCATGTCCCTTGCCCATTTATCAATTGGAGAATGGCTTGATTTTTTGTACAATTGATTTAGCTCTTTATAAATATGAGTAATTAAACCTTTGTCAGAGGTTTCTATGAAGATTTTTTTCCCAATTTGTTGTTTCCCTTCTGATTTTAGTTACATTGGTTTTGTTTGTACAAAAGCTTTTTAGTTTGATGTAGTCAAAATTATTTATTTTACATTTTGTGATTCTTTCTATGTCTTGCTTGGTTTTAAAATAAAATGTGTTTTTAAAAAGTTCATGGACTCCATGTTCAGTATTTCATGAAATTCAGGTTGGGAACTCCTACTCTAGATATGTTAGTTCTTTGCTCAAGTTCTCATTATTTATCATCATCAATAATAATAATATGAATGTAACTCTTATAGGTTTGAAAAATGTTTTACTATTTTATTTTATTTTCACAAATACTCTATAGAATAAATGCTATTATTATTCCCATTATACAGATGAAGAAGCCATGGCTGAAAGAAGTTCCTGATTTCAAGTCTAGAACTCTATCAACTACATTGCTTATCTGTATAAATTATTGTGAATATATTAACTTGTTTGCCTACTGTATTTATATATAATATGAAGATCCTTGAGACCAGGGATTTTTTTTCTTTTTTCTTTAAATTACTTACTTCTTAGGAAGCTAGAGGAATCAGTAGAAAGACCTTTGGTACTAAAGTCAGGATGACCAGAGCTCCAAATCATCTTTGGAGTGTGTCTGTCCTCTGTGACTTTGGGAAAGTCACTTATCCTCTGTTTGCCCCAGTTTTCTTAACATTTAAGATGGAGATAATAATAATAGTACCTACCATCCAGACCATTGTGAGGCTCAAATGCTATAATAATTCTAAAAATGCTTAACATAGTCCTCAGCACATAATAGCAGCTTAATAAATGCTAGCTATTCTTATAAAACTTGTTGCCATCTACCTCTCACTGTGCCTAGCACAATGCTTCAGACTTTTTAGTTCTTTAAGAAATGTTTGTTAGAATTAGAATTGTGGTATATGATTTTGATAGAATACTATTACACTATCAGAAATTATTAGCAGGATTATTTCAGAAAAAAATCTGGAAAGACTTATATTAGCTAATACAGAGTGAAGTATGCAGTACCATGAGAATATTCACACAATAATAGAAATATTGTATGATGATCAACTGTGAAAGACTTAGCTATCTCCAGGAATACAATGATCAGGATAATTGTGGAGGATTTATGACAAAGAATGCTATCCACCTCCAGAGGAAAAACTGTCAATCAGAATGCAGATCAAAACATATTATTTTTCCTTAAGTTTCTTTGTGTTTTTATCTTCAGGTTTAGATTTTAAATAAATAAGCTCTCACAACAATGATCAATATGTTAATATTTTGCATGAGCACACATCTGTAACCTGTATCGAATTGCTTATCCTCTCCAGGAGTGGGGAATTAAGATAGAAAGGGAGGGACACAATTTAGAACTTATAATTTTTGAAAATATATGTTGTAAAATGTCATCACATGTAATTGGAACAAATAAAATATAAAAAGTGAAGTGTTAGTTGGATTTGATTGGATTAGGTCAGGGTAATCCAAGAAATGTTCAGTAGTCAAGTGTCTTAATTTGTTGGGGGTATTTCTTCTGTTGTGGTAAGCTCTGGGTATGGAGGACTTTTCAGGAGACTAGTGAGATTGCCCAGAAAAGAAGAGAATATGCATTGCAAACTCAGCTTTCATAAATATATTAAAACCAGAAATGATGCAAACTTTGGTCATTTTAATGGAAGAAATGGTTTTTCAAATAGGTACAAGATAGCACTGTTGTACTGTACACTGTCTAGACCATATCTGGAGTTTCATATTCAATTATTGGTTACTGCATCTTAAGAAAGACATTGATATGTAAAACAATGTATCCAAAAGATAACTAGTACAGTGAAAGAACTGATGTCCAAGCCATATGAGGATATGTCATCTTCACCTGTCATGAAGTTGGACATCAAAAGAGAACTTAAAACAACTTAATCATCTACTTCCCTTCACACAACTTTCTCCACACTCTTCCTATTTTTCTATACCATCATGCTCTTTACAACCCTTTGGCTTTGAAACACTAGTTATCATTTTGCAAATCCTATTTTCCCAAACCTACTACCCACTTCCTTAATCCTATTTCCCTTAACCCTACTCTTCAAATCACTTCATATCTACCTATCTTTTTTTGTGCTCTCTAGAATGTTTATCACATAGTTTTAAAAGTTGATTTAATCTTAAGCCATTTTCTTTTCCTATTTCCATGATCTTCTGATTTTCATTGAAGTTTGGCTTCTTCCTAATGACACCATCATCATTTCTAGTATTGGTTGCACTTTCATGCATATTCTATGACTCACTGGTCATGTTTATGTAGCCAGAATTTGTCTTGTGTCCCATTACCACTTCAAGACTCTCCATTTACCATCATAATCTCTCTTCATGTGATCTTTATTGAATCCAAATTCATTATCCTTTCAAGATCCTGATAGCTGTTATTTATTGATTTCTAAGGCATTTCTTTCTTCCTAAATGAGTGTATTGCCTAAAACAATCGGGAAGGGTTGGATATGTTCCTCTCCATCTCAACTCATTGTAGAGGACTCCACCATATACATCTCTGTCTTCAAAAAACACTGTTTTTCTAGTTTCAAAATCTACTCAATTCCTTTGACATAGCCCTCCTTTCTATTCCAGTTACACAGATTTGGTTATGCCTTTGATCTTTCCACTAGCATTATTTAATATTAAGGAACTTTGTATTTTGTTTAAAAGATCATAATGGATCATTTCATCTTTCCCTCTGCTTTATGACCCTGACCTTTGTACCCCATTCTCAAAATGATTTTCAACTAATCCACTCTTTAATTCTTTCTCAAGCTATCACTTCTGTACTGGTTACATATTTCTTCTGTCTGTATCTTGACTACTTGGTGAATAAGTTCAGGTTTATGCAGGCTTCTAAATTTGACCTGATTGTTCCTTTGTCCTATTACCAATCAGATTCTAGAAAAAATGTCAACCCTGGATTATTTTCACCATTTGTTTCTTCCCTCCTGTTTACCTTCTGCTTAATGCAACTGGAGAAAATCACAAATCCATACTGACTGGATCCACAACAAATTTGTTTATAATTTCTACTGAGTCCTTGATGCAGCAAAGCAATATTTTTACACTAACATAACTGCTTCATTATCTCACTCACAACATCCACTTTCTCCAACCTTTTCATTCCTGCTCAAGCCTTCAGAATAAAAACCTAAACTCTTCTATTTGACTTTTAAAGCCCTTTACAATCTTATCCATTATTACAGTTATAATACACTTGCAATTTATTCATCTCTGTATTCTTCACTAGCTTTCTTGAAGTTTGGGCTCACTATATTCCATTTCCCAATGATGCAACTTCAGTAGTTGCCACCATATATGTAATTCTCACTCTCCCCACCTCTATCTCCTCATTTTAATTTAGTTTCTCTTAAGACTCAGTTCCAGTCACACCTTTTACAAGTAATCTTTCTTGGTCACTTTGTCTGCCCTTTCCCCCAAACAGTGCTAATGTCTTACCTCTCATATTTCTTCTCAATTTTACTTCATGTCTTATATGTATATAGTTATTTACATGTCTCTGCAATTAGAATGTAAGCTTCTTAAGGGGAAGGATCATGTTCTGTTTTTCATTGTATCCTCTGTGTTTAGGATAGTGTCTGGCAGGTAGAAAATATCTGATAAATTCTTATTGTTATTGGCTAATAATTATTATAATAATTGTAATAGTAGCAGCAGAAGTAGCAGCAGCAATAGTAGCAGTAGTAGTGATAGAAGTAATAGATAGCCCATATAGAAATTTAAAATGCTTTACATACATTATTTTATTTGAGGTTTTGAAGATTCATGAGAAATTCTATTTTAAATAACATCTCCATTTCTGAAGGAGGAAACTAAAACAATAGAATTTTTCCTCCCTTGCTACCAAAATCTCCCCTGATATCAACATATGTGTCCTTTCTGTTATATTATAAAAACCCCTTATTAAATAACCATCATGTTTCCACAGTAGATAACATCTAAGGAAGCCTAATTTGTTTGTCTAAATAATATCTTTAGGAATTGTGGCATTTCCTGTGTCTTACAATATATGTCTGTGTTTTGAGGTTATATCTTGGAAAACATCCAGAGACCATTCATTCAACCATGGAGAGATTCCAGGCTGATTTCCAGCTAATCATAATCTGATGCTTCCCTACTCCAAGGGTAAAGGACAGGAGAGATGTCTTATTTTACCTGACACAGAACTGGAGAGCAATACAATAACATCTATACTCATCATATATATATATATATATATATATATATATATATATATATATATATATATATATATAAATGTTCTCTTTCTATCTCTGCTTCTCTCTTTGTCTCTGTCTTTGTATATGCATGTCTCTTCCACTCTTCTTTCTTTTTATCCTTTCTCTCTTAGTGTCTCTCAGTCCAGCTGTCTAAAGGTAATGGGATTCAGTAGCTGGTCTTAATATGCCTATGGAATTTTATTTGAGCTTCTGTGGCTCACTGGAAAGGACACAGAGTTTTGATTCAGGACATATGAGGGTTCAAAACCTGATTGGGGATATTTGTATGTATATATGTATGACTCAGGACAAATCACTTCACCTTGTAAAGCCTTAATTTCTCCATCTATACAATGGAGATGTTACAGTATTTCATAGAACTGTGGCAAAGAAAACTGTTTCATATTTCCTGTTATAATTATATAAAATTGTTAAATATTATATCACATATATAATTAACCATTATTAAATTATAATTATATGAATTATAATATTCCTATAATAATATAAACAACTGGTACTAGGGTAGGAATCACATAACTTCTGCCTCATTCTTAAGTGGTCTTCATTCTTCTAACACTTGGTGAATTCTAAACTCCTTTAGGTGTTTCCTATAGCTTTGTATTCCAAATAATGACTGGTCCCAGGATTAAGAACATATCTGTCCCTCCACCCTGCATCCTATTTCCCCTTCTTGTGGGTTTAAGCTTCACCTGGGCTATGGAACCATCCATCTTTCAGTAATCCAGCTTCCTGTGGCTCAAAGACTTTCTCCTGGTTCTGCTTGGACCCTTTGCATAAGTTCTAGCTTATGAATTTTTACTTCTTAGTTCTGCCCAAGATAAAATTTGAATATTTATCTCCATAAGTAGATCATTCCTTTTTTCAGTTGATGCTCCAAACCTTCCTCAACACTGTTCCCTGTATCTCATGTCCTCTAAGCCTGTAATACTAGCTTGATTTTACCAATTCTCTGAGGATTGATATAATTTCCCCAAACTTCACCTCCAAGAGGGAGTCTTGTGCACTGCACAATCATAAGATCATAACTCTATGGCTAGAAAGCCTACCTAGTCCAAAACCACCATCATACAAGTGAGGAACTGAGACCTAGAGAATGTAAGTGGCTCAACCAAGGTAAAAAGTCAGAGGTGAAAATTAAACCCAAATCTATTATAGTCAGAATTGGTATGTTTTCCATTTTACAAAGTTCTCTCATTAAATCTTTAGAATTAGCTGATCTAAAATATATTTCATTAGTTTGCTGAATTGAGGTTGTTCTTGACTCTATCAAGAATGGAACAAAAAAAGGAGGTCGAGAGAAGTAAGTAGTCAGCATCAAGAATTGAGTCTCATAGTAACAGAAATCTTCAGAAAGATATGAGATGATAACTTCTCTGGGGTTTTGTAAAAGGTAGTCTATGCTTTCTCATTCAGGTTGAACATGATATATGGGGAACTGGATGAAATTTGTAAGAATAAGAGCCATTCCACAAATAATAAGTGGTCAAAGCATATGAACAGTCACTTTTGAGAAGATACTCAACTTATCAAAGATTGCATTCAAATGAATTAAATCACTTTTAAATAAATAGTAAGAAACAGATTCTGAGGTTCCAGTATATACTTATCAGATTGACAACTTTGACAAAAAAGGATAATGATAATTAATGTAGCAGCTGTCGGAAAATAATGCATATTGATACATTGTTGATGGAGTTGTAAATTAATCCAGCCATTCTGAATTGATTAAGCAATTTATAAATTAACAATAATATTGTAAACACAAACAGCCCTAAAAGATATTAAAAATTTGGTCAAACAGTAATTACAGAAAATTTGTGATGAAATATGTTATGTATTTAAAGAGCAGATATCAGTATCATTGAAAGGCACATACAGAGTCAGCTCGTGAATAATTCTCTTTCCATAGTTTTCCTTCTTTTCTTCAATTGGGGGAGAAAGAGGAAGAGAAAGAAGGCAGCTTTTAGTGAACTTTTAAAATTTAGATTAACATGAAAATTAAACATAAAATGGCTAACTTGATGATTCTTCTTCAAACGCATAGATTTAACTCAAATCATTAAGATAGTAAATGTCACAACTGTGATTTTAATGCAAGTCCCCTGACTCCAAATGCAGGCCTCTTTCCACTTAAATATGGAGAGGACTCTGAGAGAAGTATCATTTTAAGAGGATCTCAAAAAATTAGTAGGATTGTGATAGGCAGGAATTAGTGGAAAGGGCATGGTAGGCAGAGAAGACATTGAGCAAAAACCTGAAATTAGACATCAAGAATGTGCTTGAGGATTGATGAATCATTCACCTTGGCTGACCCAGGATCATTAGCTTCTCAAACTTTTTGATGGAAAGGTGAGGATTTTGTACACTCAGGGCTAAGACTAAGACAAGACAATATTTACATGGTGAGATATTTGAAAGCTGTTTAGGCACTTGAAATCTTTCAGCAATGAAGAAAAAACTCATCACTTAGCAAAAGTAATTAGTTATAATAGACAAATATAGGATCATAAATTGTGGTGAGTTTATTAACTGCCTCATCCTTCCTTACCACCTCTGCCATTAAGTTGAAAGTATGTTGTTGTTGTTGTTGTTGTTGTTGTTGTTGTTTGCACTTCTCCCAGGTGCAACTTGTAGTACTTATTACAGATGCAACAATCCCTATTTAATATTCCATATGACGTATAAGAAAAAGGGGGGGAATACTGGATTTTTCTTTTCACTAGAAACACATTTAACACTGAAAGAGGAAAAGACTCAATAAAAATGGGAGAATTAAATATATAGCTTCTCATTTAATATTAAAGTAAAGGGACACAGGCATTTATAAAAGATTGTGGCATATGACTTATTCATGAATTCCCATGTACAAAACCTGCAGGAAGTATCATAGCTGTGAAGGATTTGAAAAACATCTGTCCTGGGTTATTAATGGGATCTACAGGAGGGACTGGGCTCATTTTGGCAAGCAAAAATATTGATCCAGTAATTTTTTCCACTCTAGGAAAAAATGACACAGAGCTGGGCATTTTGGCCCAGAATTCAAGAGTTCCACAACTTGGTACCATGTACCACATAGAATATAGAAACTTTCCCATCGATGCAACTCTGTAATTGCGTTGATCGCCTATGACGAATGAACTCCTGAGGGATGTAGGCTGTAGCTTCTGTGATGATCACTCTGGGACATTGTTGCACAGCATGGATTCAGGCCCCCCACACAGATGGTTGGATAATTCACTCATTCTTAATGAAATGCAGCAGAGAATGCATATGCTTTAATAAATGAGCATTCACAAAATCTAAATGAGTGGCTTTGCAAAGTTACCCACTGGGGAGAATTTGGACAAGGATGCAAATTCTCTGGACTCTGGATTGCCCCCTGAGGAGATGTTCATGACCCCATTGAGCTGGAAAATGACTGACTATAAAGAAAAAAAAAGAGTCCAAGAAATAGGACTGGAAATACATGAAAAAAAAATAGAAATAAAACAGACATGTCAAGGTTAGAGCTCATACTAGTAAACAAATATTTGTTCACTGACCTGTATAGTTTTGCACATCCAAAAGTAGACTCAAGGAAGAAGTTGGAGTCCACCAAGAGTAGGAAATCAATAAGTATTTAATTAAATGTGCTATTGGGTGTTAAGATCAGGTTTGAAAGAAGCCAAGAAAGACATAAGACCAGGGTGATAAGGAAGTCCATTCTAGGAACAGTGGAAAGCCAATGAAAAGGCACAGAGTCAAGAAATGGAATGCCTTGGGTAAGGAATAGCAAGGAAGTCAGAGCCAATGGATCATAGTCTGATGCTTGGGAGTAGGGAGTAGTAAGGGAGTGACAAAAGTCCATCCACTTTCATAAAAGGGGCTTCATACTTATGACCTGTTGATGGCCTCCCCTAAAAGGATAAGACACACACAAAATAAATCTCTTTCTTTTGTGCTTGTCTATGTATTTTATAACTTCTTTGTTCCCTCACATCAAGCCTTGACACAGCAGTCAGAGAGGAGAACAAAAAGCAAACCTTGACAATCTGTCTAGATAAGTACAGAAGAAGGTGACAGCAAATTCCCCTGATAATTCTATTAGCATTAAAGAACTTTTAGCCTACCTAGAGCAAAGTACATTTTTCAGTGAGGCATTAGAAAGCCTCTTTGGCAAACCCTGTAGCATGGATCACATTGGCTAAGGGAATCACAGGTTACAGCTTCTTCTTTGCCAAAATCTCAATGAGAGATCATGCAATGTCTTCTTTAAAACTTCTAGTGGTGGAAAACTCATTTCCTCCAGAGATATCCCATTCCTTTTTTTTTTTTTTGACAAGTCTAATAGAGAGACTTCTTTTGTTTCTTTGTCTTCTTTAACCTTTAAATCAAAGGAATAAATAGCATCATGGTACAGAAGACAGAAAAAAATTTGATGTAGAGTGACCTGAGTTGGAATTCTGGCCCTAATACCTCCTTGAACTTGTATGAGTTCATCAGCTTCTTGCGTCTCTAAAGAGGACTCCATAAGCTATCTTGGATGATCCTCATACTCCTGTGAGTTATACCAAAGCAATTCTATTTCCCATGTGAACACTGGAACTTAATTGGACTTAGCTTTTCCTGAATCCAACCTCAACATTCTATCCATCATGCCAATAATGCAATCTAAGCACTGTAAGGCTAAAAACTATATAAATGGGCCTTTGAACTAACTCCAAACAAAATGAACAAATATTCAAAGGGCTCTAGGTGGCATGGCTTGAATCACCTGGACCAAGAGTCAGGAAGATGACCTTGGATGTGTGATCTTGGGTAAGTCACTTTATCACCAGATTCCTCAACTAAAGGATGGGAATAATAATAACATCTATATCCAGGGGTTGTTGTGAGCAACAAATGAGATAATACTTGGAAAGTGCTAAGCATAGTGCCTAACCCATAGTAAGAATCTAATAAATTAATTAATGTTGAGGGGTAAAGATAGGATACAGGGAGATTAATCTGGGGGAGAAGTTGGTGTCCTTTGCCAAATGATCACCATAATAATCACTATAATATTATGTATTAACAAAAGCCAAGCAAAAATAAAAATAAAAGCTACCGAGAGATCATTGATCCTTTTTTTTTACTGTAATCTGTTTTTTGACAAGTCAGAGAACTATAAAGCACTGCATGAAACATTTACTCTTAATTGATAATGCCTGTATGCCAAATTCTAAAGATGATTCTGTAAGACATTTGCCAGTGTATTATCTTTCAGAAAAGGGTTGGGGAAGCTATTACCAGTGGGAGTGAGCTGGCCCCCCTAAGGATCCTGGGAGGCTAGATGTGATAATGTCTCACAAAGCACTTTAGAAAATGTAGTTGTAGGAAGTGAAAGCATTAATGCTGGTTTTATTCTTCATGTCACAGGGCCAGGGCAAAGGTGTGCTTGTTCCCAGTGTCTCATAATATGGAAACATTGTAATGCCTAGGCAGAAAGTAATGCTGAATTCTAACAGCATTATATGAATGGCCCTGGGATTTAGGCATCAATGGAGGGGAAATGAAATTCACAGAAAGGATGGCTAGGCCAGTATTTTTTGGATGCACATTACCTGGTGCAGAGAGCAAAGGAGTAAAATCTTTAGGTAATTTGTTAGATGTATTGGGGAAAAGGTTAGGAACACAAGCTTAACGAGAAGAGAGAGAAAGAGAGCTTTGGTCAGATTTTGAGCAGAAACTTAGAAATATAAGGGATCAAAGAAAGGACATACCGTGGCCCTTCTGAACAAGAATCTTCTCCCTGGAAGAGCTGACAACAGAACTGAACAATCCAACACTCTTGAAGACCTTCAGTGATGGAGAACTCTTTACCATCACCCTTAATGGGTAGGGAGAGCCTTCTTTCCCTGGTCTTAGACGTCACTCTTCCTCTTTCTCTCCTTGGCCTCTAGTTCTTCCCTATTAGTAGTAAAATAGGTGTCTATCTCATTTTCATCTTTAGAGACTCTCCAACCCTTGAAGAAAGTGATCATCTCATTCTTAGCAGTCTTCTCTTGAGGTTAAATATATCTCACTCCTTTAGCTATTCTTCCAAACACCTTCATTCCTTTAACTATGACTTTTGTAAAAATAGACTCAAACTCTGGACTTCAATCCCCACAAGCCCTTGCTCCACTTCCCCAAAATGCTTTGTAATCTCACGGAATTCTGAGGTGGGCCGAGATGGAGAAGGGATTTAACCTGATTGCAAAGGCTTTTGTGGTCTCTTTTTGGACTTCCATTTTGGAGCAGACTTGTCTCTTCCATGATGTGAGATTATCTTGTCTAGGCCTCTCTGGCCTAGGCATGTGTTTCTTATCCTGTATTTTCTTTAATCCTTAATCTTTAATAAACCTCATAAAAATATAATACTCCTTTCAGAGAGAAACTAATTTCTACCTGCCTCAGTCTCCCCTAAATTTTAATCTTTACACTTTACTATTTTATTTCAATTAATTGATATAATGTCTAAAATGTGTGCAGAGGGCATAACAATTTTGGTTGTTAGTGGGACACATAAATGTTTGTTTATATACATATGGCATATCTATTCATGCCCACACACATATTATGAGACTGAAAAGAGATTAGAAGTGGAAAAGAAGAGGAGAGTAAGCTGGATTTTACTTGGACTACAAAAAAATAAGTGTGTGTGTGCATGTGTGCATGTGTGTGCGTGCCTACACATTTCTGTTAACCAAAATTCCATGTTTTTTCATGCTAACTTTATTTTTCCTGGAGATATTGTATGACTTCAAATATTAAGATGCTTCAAAGAACTGAATCTCCAGGAACCCAAACAGCCAAAGGAAAGGTACAAGGCAGGAAATGATCAGGTTTATTATTATCATATTATAAGCATAGATTTTTTTCTGGGCAAGCCATGCAAGGAATGGTGTCAAAATGTGCAATCCCAAAAGATGGAATAGTCATATGGTAATAATGATGGGTCCTCAACACTGTCCTGATGTCAAGACTTCCACCAAATCAAATAAAATCAATTATCATTGATTAAATATCTAGTGTATTCCAGAAACTGGAATATAAATAAATATGAAAAAAAAAAAACAAAGAAAAAAGCCATTCCTATTCTCAAGTAGTTCTTGATCTAATGGAGGAGACAACATGTAAGCAAATTTACTGTGAAGCAGCCATGAAACATGCACCCAAAGTGCAAACTCCAGCTGCTTTAAGAGATGTGCAATAATCAGAGTGGAAAATATGATCATCTGCCATTGTTAGACTGGGGTTCATCTAAAATATTATATAATACTGTCGTCAAACTCAGAAAGAACAAGGAGCAACTAAACCATGCATAAGGATCTCTGCCAGCACTTATGGACTCAGGAAATTACATATTAACTTTATCTACATTTTATTTTATTTATTTTTGTCAAATATTTCCAAATTACATTAAACCTGTTCGGCTGGAGTAAGAAGTATTTCCAGTTGGCAGACACCTTGTTTTACACTGCTGTTGTCTAGGACTACATGACCCCTTGATCTTCATCCTGTTTATCATCAAATGGGGGTCAGATAGAACCTTTCCATTGATAGATCAACATTCAAGGTAACGAATGGAATACAGGAGGTGGAGGATGATGAAATGGAAGGCTGCAGAGAGTAGACACAACTTTTATTGGTGTGCTTCTAAGGACTTAATCCCAACTGCCCTACCTTGTTAAAGTTCTGTCAAGAAGGAACTAGCTTTTAACTCCTTTTGTGGAGCGAGAGGACACTAATATTAAGATTCTCCCTGTGGCATAGCAGAAAGGGCACTAAACAGCAAGTCAGGATTCACCGGCTGTAATCCAAGATCTATCACCAACTTGCTATGGGACCTTGAACAAATCACTTGAAAGTGACCTGGAATTTAAGTCAGAAAACCTGAGTCCACATCCTATCCCTGCTACGTATTCAGTGCTTATCCTTATATCAGTAAGGTTACCATCTTGACAAGGATTCCCCTGGCTTACACTTCCCCAGAATCCTAATGGTGGAGTCAATGAATAGGAGGCATGAGTTGAGTCATCCAGTATCAGAGAGGTCTTCATATATTCAAGTTGCCAGGAGTTCTGTGGTTCTAGTCTGAACCACTGACTTCACACATGGATGCCTGTAGGGTCACTCAAGAGTTGAGACCTGCTCAGGCCAGGGTGGGAAGAGGAGCTATCCAAGGGAGTTTCATACTTTAATCAAACAGCATGGATATAGAGGGCTATAACAAGAACAAGGGTCTGGACACATGGTTCCCAATTTAGAGCACTGATGACACTTGTAGTCTTTCCTAGTACAGAAACAATGAGACATCATTTAAATAGCAAGAATAATTAATTAAATACCATCGTCCTCTAGGAGTCAGAGATTATGAGGACGAAATGGTACATATGTTCATTGTCTGACAGGATGGCTTTGTAACTTGTCACACAGGAAAATTATATTCTGGCATGGGAGTAGATTGGGAATATTTTCATAGATGTAAATATAAAAAGATATAAAAAAGAGTCATCAATAAAACATATTTAACACCAATAAGAGTAAGTATTTATTATAAAGGTCTATCAAATGCCAGATATGAGTCAAATCCTTCCTTTTCCACAACCTAAGGCAATCACCCTAGGACTCAACTAAGAACAGTTTATGGAATATAATTTTGACTCTCCATTCTGTTCTCAAAACTCAACCAAATAGCAAGGGCTGTCTGCCCTCTTCTAATCTAGGCTTTTCTCTGCTATAACTGGGAAACTAGGTGGCACAGTGGCACAGTGGATAGAGTGCTACCCCTGGAATGAGAAAGATGGAAGTTCAAATCTGACCCAACACACTTACAAGCTGTGTGACCCTGGGTAAGTCACCTAACACTGTTTGTTTCATTTTCCTCATCTGTAAAATGAGCTAGAGAAGAAAATAGCAAATCATTCCAGTATCTTTGCCAAGAAAACCCAAAATAGGGTCATGAAGAGACAGAAATGAATAAAAAGACTAAGTAACAATGAGAGAGGAGTGGAACAGTCAGGAGACCAGCGTCACACAAAGATTATGTGACAGAAAATAATACATTTTATCTACATTTTATTGATTTGTTATTTATTTATTTATTATATTTATTAAGTAAAGAAGATTGGAAAGGTAAAACACTAGGTTATTAAAGGCTTTGAGGACCACATAGAATAATTTGTATTTGATTCTGGTGGTGATAAAGAGCCCCTAGACTATCGAGTAGGGACCTGAGCTTTAGAAAAATCAAGCTAGTAGGTGAGTTGGAAGAAGGACTGGGGTGTGGAAAAACTTGAAGCAGGCAAGTAAACCCACCAGCAGGCTATGGCAATGGTCCAAGTGTGAGGTAATGAGGATTTCATCAGAGTGGTGGGCTTGTCCAAGAAGGGGAAGGGGATCTATTTGAAAGCTGAAGAAATGAAATTGACAGGCTTGGAATGGGAGGCTGAGGGAGAGCAAGGAACCCAGGGATGACTCTGAGGTTTTGAGCCTGAGGTCCTGGAAGTCTGGTATTGCCCTCTTTAATCCAGGTAGCATTTTAATAAGTAGAGCAAAAGGGTCCGAAAGGAAAGATGTTATAGAAGTAAAAACAGCAAGATGTGACAATTAATTGGATTTGGGGGTTAAGGGAGAGGGAGATATCTAGATTGGTGTACAGGTTATAATCATGGAGGAATGGAAGAATAGTTGTACCTTAAACAGAAAAAGGGTTGTTTGGAAAAGAGTGAAAGATAATGAGTTCCATTTAGGACATATTGAATTTGAGATATACCCAGAACAGCCAAACTAACTGCCTGACTGACTCTAGGATTTGCTTTTAATTAGTTTCCAGGGGTGTGGTCATTTTTTCCAGCCCATCTAATCTTGTAGCCTGTTCTTAATTTTCTGAAGGGATTTGGTGAATAAGAAAGGCTGACACATTTTATAATTAGTTTAATATATCCTTCTCAGTCCCTTTTAGGTGATTAGATTCTGGCAGTTCAAGAACAAGATCCCTTCTATAGGTAATGCAAATACTACATTCCTGTTTTTGCAGAAGAGGAAACTGAGGCATATAGTGCTTAAGTGACTTAAAAGCTTAAGTGCAAAGGGTTAAAGAATGGAACCAGGACATGAAACTCAAAGCAAATACTTTTATCTTGTCTCCACCTTCAGCAGTGACCCAGGGTTTATTTTTAATTTTGTGTTTAAATCATGAAGTGACCTCAGGTAACTTAGTTAACCTCTCTATTAGTCATTTTCTTCATCCATCAAAGGGAGATGCTTCCCTCACATGCCTGTTGTAAAGCTCAAATGAAATAATGGATGTGAGCTTGTTTGTGAATCCTAAAGTACCATAAAAATGCAAGCTATGGTTATAAAAGACCATGAAATCCATTTGGAAAGTATAAATCGCAATCCAAATGGGGGTTACTTATATTACAATACATTGCCCTCTCCTGAACTATAATCTAATAGCTGAGTATTTCTGTCTTCTTTGGGGGAAAGGGAGAAAGTATTGAAAAAAAGAGGGGCTGAAACCTACACACCTTCCTCCACTTGTCATGTGGCTTAAGATGCTTCAGAAAAGTCAGCTAGAAGCAGTCTTTCTAATGTCAAATTATCTCCTAGAATCTACTAGTAGGAAGGCAATTTTGAGGTCATTTAAGCCAATCTCTACCTGAAGCAAGAATTGCTTCCACATTTTTTTTGGCCTTTTTTTGAACAGACTTAGAATTTCATTTGTATATGGAACCTTCCACTAGGGAAAACTCCTGTTTATAGGAGTAACAGCTCTACAGTTTATAGTTCTATAGAGCTTCCTATAATCCTGGTTTAGATATGTACTTGCTGTGACCCTGGTCAAGTCATTTAACCTCTGTCAGTCTTCGTTTCCTCAGCTATAAAGTGTGAAAAATAACAGTACTTTCCTAACAGGGTTGTGGGGTTCAAATGAGATAATACATAGAAAGCATTTTTAAAAAGTTAAAGCAGGATAGAGAGGTGACCTGAAAGTCAGGAAAACAAGGGTAAAAAGCCATTCTTTATTTAATCTTGAAGAGTCATTGATTCTCAGGCTCTAAACAGCACTTTCTGGGTTTCTTGCTTCTGTCATAAAAATGTAAGTTCCTAGAGGTCAAAGACCTTCCTAGTTTTTGTATGTGTATCCCTGGCATTTAGTGCTTGACACAGAGTGTCTTATAAATGGATTTTCAGTCTGTTCCTTCCTTGTCATTTCTCTTGTCTCTCTCTTTGTACCTCACTTACTGTAAGAAGGGTGGCATCCATAACAGAAATGGAAAGTCAGAAGGCTGAGTGGATTTACTGATGATTCCGGAGATTGAGAACTCACTTCCCTCTAAGGCAGTATATTCTACCATTTTACCTTGAAAAAGTAACTTTAAGTGTTAGAGAGATTTTCTACATATTGTTTGGAAATATTACCCTTCTCCTTTTACTCAATCCCTTTTGTTCTGCCTCTGGGATTTAATGAAAAGGTTTTAATTCTTCTTCCACAAGGTCCTTCAAATAATCATAGACTGATTTATAACCCTCTAAGGCTATCTCTTTTCTGGACTCAATACCTCTAGTCCCTTAAAGCTATTCTTGTATTTCATGCCTTCTATAGCTTTAAGCATCACCATAGAACTTGGAGTGGGAATAGGAACTGAGATGGGACAAGATTGCTGCCCTGAAGTCTTTAAAGGACTATTATCTGGAAAAGGAGATTTGAGTCAGCTAGGTAGGACACTGGGCTTGGAATCAGGATGACTCATTTTGATGAATTCAGATCCAGCTTCAGACACTTAGTAGCTATGTGATTATTTAACCTTATTTGTTTCAGTTTCCTCATCAGTAAAATGAGCTGGAGTAGGAAATGGCAAACAGCTCCAGTGTCTTTGCCAAGAAAATCCCAAAGGGGACAAGGAGAGTTGGGCATGACAGAAAACACCCGAACAACAACAACAAAGGTTTAGGCTTGACATTTTCTAATTGTTACAGCCATCTAAAAGTGGGGCACGGGGGCAGTTGGGTAGCTCAGTAGATTGAGAGCCAAGCCTAGAGACAGGAGGTCCTAGGTTCAAATCTGGCCTCAGACACTTCCCAGCTGTGTGACCCTGGGCAAGTCACTTGACCCCCATTGCCTAGCCCTTACACTCTTCTGCCTTGGAGCCAATATGCAGTATTTACTCCAAGAAGAAAGGTAAGGGTTTAAAAAATAAAAATAAAAAAATAAAAGTGGGGTACGTTATGAATGTGATTATGAAATGGAGGGAATTGGGTTTCCTCTTACTATATGCTTACAAGCAAAGGCCAAATGTCCATTTGTCAGGGATTGTTGTTCCCATGCGTGCTGGGACCCATTCCTGCTGAAGACTCTGTTAGAAATTCTATAATACTGCACACAACATTGAGATTTGGAAAAAAAAAATTTCTGATTACCACTTTGAGTTCCTACCACAGTTTCCTCCCAGTTTCATGTTATCTTCAGATTTGCTTCTCAGGTCATCAAAGTAATTGTTGAACAGAAAGAAAAGTGTTCAACAGTACCAGACCCTTGACAGAGTGTTGGGGCTCTTCCCTAAGACCTCAGGGCCAGCTGGCACCTGCGTAGTAATGAGCACTCTCAGTCTATAAGTGTCTAGTCCTATCCGTCCACCTAAGCCACCATTATTTAGTCCACGTCTCTCCACAAGGTCTTCCCAAAAGGCTTTGGTAAATACCTTCCTGAAAACCAAATGTAATATATTCTCCGCCCTCCCTTCCATGTCAGTCTTTCTGCAAAAGGAAATTAGGTTAATCTGTCATGACAGTTTCAATGAATTTATGTTGGATGAGAGTGCTCAGGAACTATACCTTTAATTGCATAGACTTGAATTTTAACAGCAATTGAAATGAAGCTCCATGTATTGCAGCAATCAGAAATTCAGGGCAACTGTTTTTAAAAGCAAGAAGGCAGTCCCTCTTCAGACTAACTCTGATGAGAGAAGCCGTCTCTCTCTCTACTCCTGAAGATACCTGCCCAAAGCTAATGAAAGCAGTGCTAACCCAGCCTTCTGGGATGGTGTTGCTAAAGGTACCTTCCATTTCCCAGAAGAAAAGCACAGAATCAGGAAAGATTCCTTTGGGGCAGAGCAGCTCAGTTCTGGGGAATCTGTTTGAATGGTTTGCCCTAAGTGTTTCCCTGTATTGCCTGTTTCCCTGAAGAAACCAAATGGTAAAAAGACATGAGATCTCAAGCTCAGGGATATCTGTGTCCTTGACCACAGAGCCTCATGTGCCTTCATTAATTTCTTGGCCATTCTTGTGCTCAGACATCAATGAATACTGGCAGTAAGCAATCACAGGGCCCTGATACTCTGGCTATTAGTTTGAAGAATTTAGCTTTCCTCTTTTTGAAAACTGGAATAATCTTGCCATAACCTCTATAAGGCTCCATTTCCTCATCTATAAAATGAGGAGGTTAGACTAGGGAACCTCTAAGGCCCTTCTACTTCTAAATGAATGTTGCTTTGATAATTTTCCCTGCAGCTCTTCTCTGATTCTATATCATTTGTCAAAGTTCACTGACAGGTGCTCAGCAATCAAATCTGCAAGTTATTTCAGTCCCCTGGAATGTAATTTGTCCAGGTTTAGTGAATTGCACTCATTGAGGGCAACTAGATGCCCAGCCAAAGCCTTATATATCATAACGGAATAAATCTAGGAGGTGGCGTATGATTCAATGATTGGAAAGAAATGGTTTCCATCGACTGTAATGTGAACTCAAGATGAAAATGAAGTGGTTTACAATCTGTCTTTGCATTCATTAAAATTTACAGGACATCTGTCTTCATGATGCCGAAATGTGCTGCCCAACCCAATGGCACACCAGGCTCTCTACATTCTCTTGAATGAAGGAGATGTTGCTATTTTGTGTATGCATAACAAGCAAAAGCATGATAGGGCCTTCATGCTGCATAAGGGAAGATGCTTGTCTTGGGATTCTTTCCCTTGCTACCTTGCCCTGTTCCCCTTCTACTACTACCCTGAGAAAGTCATTCTTCTGAATTGACTCCCAGATATTTTATGCACTTTGTCATTATTCCAAATGAGCATTCTTTTTCTATTATTTCTGTTGGGTTTCTTTGTCATTCCATAGAAATGCTGTTGGACTGGAGGCTTCTATTTCATATCATGCTATTTTCCTGAACCCAGTCTCAGTAGTGTCTTTGAAGAATCTCTAGGATTTTCTAAGTAAATCATCAGCCCATCAGACCTCTCATGCATTGAAAGGAAGATAAACAGACCAGGGTAAACAGATAAATAAATAGATAAATAAACTGTTTAGTCAAAACTCTGAGACTTTGTCATGAGAAAGACCAAATGGTTTACACATGACCAGACCAAGATAACTAACTCCCTACAATCAAAAAAATAGATTGATTACATTTTCCTATATTGCTTGTGAATAAGGATATATAGTTTCTCCAGTTTTCCCTAAGCATCCAAAAAACCCAAAGACCACTTAAAAAAGTGTTTTAGGAGTATCTCTCGGGACTCCAATGAGAATATCCTTGCTGATTTTTTTTTTCAGAGACCCATATTCTTGCCCTGATTGCTTTGAAGGTTATCAGATGACATACTTGTAGGACAATGGGAAGTCTGGGCATTTTTCTGCTCTCAAAATCAAGCTAATACTCACCCTGTCACAAAGCAGGGCAAGTTCCCTACTCTATGGGTAGCATTAAAGGAAATAGAAGTTGTCAGGCCATTATTATGCACAAGGAGACATTAAAAACAGGAAGGGGAAATCTGTGCATGTCAGATCCTTAAGTTGCTAGGAATTGTACAGCAGTGAGCAATGGGACAAAGTGAGCTTTGCCCTCCAAACAGGCACCTTGGGGTTATGCCACTAAACTAACAGTACAAATCATGTATTCTGCTGAACAAGAAATTAATTCAGCAATGAGATGTTTTAGAAGACTTTTTTGGGGTTGTTTAACCACCTGCTCCTCAAATACCAGCTCTATCATTTTGAGTTTTAATTTATAGTAGGTGAAGAATTATTAAAGGAAATTTTAATGAGATGAAGTCAGGGGATCACTGGGTTTTGCAGGTGTGAATCTTTGTTCTTTAGAGACTTTAAAGTACTTTAGCATATCAGTTCTCTATTTCCTCTCCTCTGCTTTTTGTGCCTGATATTCAGAATGTGGTTTGTTAACAGAGTAGAAATTAGGGTTTAGGGGCATGCTAAGAACAACAAAAAGATTATTCAAAGGCCCCTTGGGAAAGAGAAGATATTTTGGGCAAGTCTCATCCCTTGTCAGACTCTGGATCTTAACTTCCTGAAGTGAGAGGCTGTTTCATCACCAGAGGGCGTTTGATCATCAATACATTTAAGATAGAACCTTACAAATGTTTCTTTCTAGTCTGGAGGAGGGAGCAATGTTCAGACTTACTCCTGGAATCCAGATGTAATCCCATCTGCTGCTGGGTCAGGTAAGCACCTTTGTGAGAGCAAACCTTTGGACAGCCATCAACATCTGAGCTCCCAGGTGCCCCACTCACACAGGTGTTCTCATATTCTTCCTCACATGGCAGAGAAATATTTGGCCAATAAGTCTGAATTGTGACTATATGATGTGTAGAATAGGCTAATTGAATTTGACTTAGTCTTGAACAATTCAGTGAAATGGGGCAGGGAACTTTACCAGTACCAGTTAAAGGACTTCTTTGTGATGTGTAAAAAGATCAGAGCCAATTGAGTTAACAGACTTACCTTCCCACTCCTCAAACAGTTGGGATAACATCTAACAATTGGAGAAGAGAGACCAGAGAGCAGGGGACTTCACTGAATTTATCCTAGGTATTTGGAAGGAATCTAATTCCTGGAGACTTCTGAAAGAGGAATGCCTTTAAAGTTTATACTATAAGTCAAAAGGTTAGTTTCATTGCCTATCTTAGGAAAGCATATCAAATTATCACATAGTTTAGAGCTGAAAGAAATTTCAGAGACCCTCTAGTCCCATGTTGGTGAACATATGGCATGTATGCCAGAGGGAGCTACTCCCTTCCCCCTCTCCACATGCTCCTGAGGACATTCCTCCTATCACCTGACCCTCTACCCTATGGGAGAGCTTCCTCCCTCTCTTGCCTAGAGTAAGCCAAGAGGTTCACATGCAGTGAGTCTTCAGGCTTCAGTTTAGGCACTCGGTCTCTAAAAGATTTGCCCTCACCTATCTAGTCAAACCCCTATTTTATAGATTAGTAAATTAAGCCCCTAAAAGCCTAAATATCTTTCTTAAGGTCTCTCAAAGAATGATTTGATTCTAGGTCCTCTGAATCTAAACAAAGAACTCTTTCCATTTTATTACACTGTATCCCATGTAATTTAACAGAGAAAGCTAAATATTGTAAATGTTTTTGAGTGAAATGTCAGTTAATATCCCAGGGGCTTTATGAAAGCCCATGCAAGTAAATGAGGGCTCCAGGAAATCTGAATCCTGGGACCCATGCTGAAAGAAAGCATCCCTGTAAACTTTAGAGATGAAACCGATGAAACTGGTGATAAGTGTTGTTAACCTGTACAGGTAGCTCCCACCATTCAACTCTCTTTCAATGAATGATCACAATATGAAGGAATTTGGGTTCCAAAAGACTATGGTTATAGATAGATAATGATAGCAGGTTCTCTGAGGTGAAAAATATTCAACTTATATTACTTGTGCTCAGAGGCCTTCTCTTCCAAACTTCTTAATTTATACTAACTGAAAGGGTCTTAGTGTATTGGAAGCAAGGTAAGAAGTCCTAGTCTCAAATCTGGCCTCAGACTCTTTCTAGCTGTGTGACCCTGGGCAAGTCACTTAACCCTTATTGGCAGCCCTAACCAATTTTCTGCCTTGGAACCAATACACAGTACTGATTCTGAGACAGAAAGTAAGGGTTTTCAATATATAGCTGAGATACAAAAAGATTAAGTGACTAGCCCAAGGTCACATAGGTAATATGTATTTTCCCATGTGGAGCCAGTGATGGTAGGATATCAGCTATCTAAGGACCTTTCAAGCAAAATGTGGTGAATCTAATCATCAAAAAACTAGTTAATTATAATTATTGTTATATCATCATCATTTTCACCATTTTTGATTGTCAACAATTAATAAAGATTCTCTTTATTGGTCATATATGTAAATATGATTAGCTAACTTGTCCAGGATCACATAACTAAAAATTGTCAGAGATAATAATTGAACCAAAGTTTTCCTGATTTCATGTTTAGTATTAGAAGGATAATTTAGGGTTGTGACCTAATGTAAGTTTGATTTTTGGTCACCAGGTGATATCCCAAATAAAATACCCAAGTCAGTTTGGAAATCTATTGTGGTTTAATCAATATAGAGGGAAGAGATCAAGAAGAAGAGAGAGGGAAAGGGTGTAGATTTCACTTGCCTGGCCTGTGCCAGGGGGAGTTCAAAGTCCTCCGCCACAAGATTTCTGAAGAAGATTAGAGGTTTGTAAGTGGATAGTGTTTGGAAGGTAAAGGAGGAAAATCAGCCTAAACTCTGAGAGAGCTCAGAGAAGATGCCTCACCTGAACTAGGTTACTAGGCTTCCTCCAGTATGGTATCAAGGAAAATTCGCCGCTAAACTGGACAATAGCTGCCACCACACCAAGATGCCAAGATGCTCAGCAAGCTGATGCCAGCCACCTCTCCACTGCCAAAGAGACTGGAGAGAGGAAGTGGTGTGAAATATATAGACAGTTTTACATCACTTTCCTGCATCTTACCTATACCAATGGTAGCTTAAGCTTGACTTAGGACAGCATAGGGGTCTGTCAGCTGTTTCTGATTTGACATTTGCTAGCACATATCTACCATAGGCCATCCTCCTAGATACTTAATCCTTAAGTATGGGTGTAGACATTCCTGATTTTGTTAGACTAAGTAGGGTGGAGTAATCTAAAGTTCACAGTATACATCCAGTATTCAATTAATGCTACCTCTAAAACATGGGTTGTGTGAATTTTAAAACTATTCCACCCTAATCAGACCATTGTTTAAAAGATCTGATTTAGCTATTTCCTGATCAATAACAATTGAGATACTTGGAATAACAGAATCAGGTCTTGGAAACTCCACATTCTCCACCCTATTCAGTTTAACAAGATTTTGAAAGGTCTGCATCAAACTCAAGATTTAATTATCTGAGGAGATGGCCTTCAACAGACATGTGCAAAAAAAATGGACAGACCTCTAGGCTGTCCTAAGTCAAGCTAAGTCCTCATGGGTACAGATGAGATGCAGAAAAGTGATGTAAAAACGTCCATATAAGGCACATCAGTTTCTGCCTCTTTCTCTTTTCCCTGGAGAGATGACTCTGGCTGGCAGCATGCTAAGCATTCCCACATCTTGGAGTGTTGGGTGGTGAATTTGCCCTGGAGCTGATTTCAGGTTCAAGCATCTTAGCTAAGCCTCTTTGAAGGTCAAGCTTATTCTTTCCTCCTTCACACTCAAAACCTTACTTTCTAGATCTACTATCTCCTGCCCAATATTAGCCCCTTCCTTCGTCCTTCTTCTTAAAATCTTCTCTACTATATCAATTAAATCACCATAAAATTTGGCAACTGACTTGGGTATTTCATTACTTGGAATTTCCCTTGACGACCACTTAATTTTTTATTTTTTTTCAGTCTCAACCATAATTTTACCCTTTACAGTTGGATATAACCAAAATATACTAATAGACTAAATAATAACAACAATAGCAAATACAAACTAAGTCATGTAGCAGAAGGAGGTCTGGGTAGGGCCAAAGACCAGCAATGTCAATTTAGAATCATAGGGGAATTCAGAGATCTAGCAGAAACTGTGATTAAAATCCTAAACTTGGATAAAATCAAAAGCTAATTGAAGGGTTCTCCATATAGAATACACTTAACCTCTTATTGGCCTTCTTTCTTCTGGGTCTTTTCATTACATGTATAACAGTGCTATCCTCAAGCTATCTCTTGATCATTGTCTTCTTCCTTCTTTTATGTATCATCTCCTCTCTGCTGACCCACATATACAAAAATACTTATTTTAAAGATGAAGAAATTAGAGTACTGTGAGAATATGTAATTTGTTTATTGTCATGCAGGTAATTAAAGATGGGTAAGATTTTTGAAATTTATTTATTTAATTAAATAATTTAGAATATTTTTCCATGGTTACATGATTCATGTTCTTTCTCTCCCATGCTCCCGGAGCCAATGAGCAATTCCACTGGATTTTACATATATAAGTATTCTAAACCTCTTTCCATATTACATATTATTACTATTTTCAATAGAGAGTTCATTTAAAGTCAATATCCCTAATCATATCCCCAAAAGATGGGCAAGATTTTAATCTAAGTCTCTCAACTAAAACTCCATTTCTTTTAGTGCTATGCCACATTATAGACTTTGGGAAGTAAGAGGACAAGAAGAAAGAGATACATAAAACACTAATGCTCCTACTCAAGATCTAATACAATGAGCTTTCATTCCAGGAAAAATGATTGGATGAATGATAGCTTGGATATCTCAGTAAGGATTGAGTTGTTGAACTGTGCCTTGGACAGCCCAAATATAATTGTCTGTTGTCCAAATGAATGTACATTATAATGAATCTTCTCTGATAAAGAAAATCCTCCCTACATTAAATAATCTTTGGATGATAAAAAAAAGAGGAGCAGGGGAAAAGAAAATGATGCAATGGTGAAGTGAAATAACAAAGGTGAGTGAGCAGTATTAATACATGGAAAGTAAGAATGGTGAAGGCTAGAAGAAAAGGAGAAAGCTGGGGACGATTTGTCAATCAAGTATCTCTGATAATGACCTTATTTTTCAAATATATAGAGAGCTGAGACAAATTTATAGTAATACAATTCATTCCTCAATTAAGAAGAGGGCAAAGGATATAAATAGACAGTGTTCAGTTAAAGAAATCAAGGCAATATATAATCAATACATATTTTAAAAAATAACCTCTGAGTGATATATGGAATACCAATATCACTCAGAGGTTATTTTTTAATTTTTTTAATTTTTAATTTTTTTTAATTTTTTAATTTTTATATATTTTATTATTTTTAAAAAATTTTTGACTTTGATATTTTTTGATATTTGATTCATATGCCTTATGACTCAATCATGTATCCCTGTGTACTTCCTATTTATATCCCTGTATCTTCCTCAGTGGGGGGATGTATTATTATTTTCCTCAGGGGGGACCATGTTATTGTTGTGAACTTTGGCTTAAATTTGAGCCTAATTTAGAACAAGAGACTACCTCCCAGAATCTAGAAGGCACCATGAAGTTGCTTGCAGAGACCATATGCTGTACCAGAAGATCCAGATGGAAATTTGAGATACGGCTAATTTGAACTTTGGAGGGGTTGAAAGTTTTTGTTTTGAATGTACATTCTTATGCCAAAGGGGTTTGCTCCCTAATTGGCTTTTTGTCAATGCATATATTTTTTGTTTTGTTCCTTTTTTCTTTTTCCATTCCTCTTATCCCTAAATCATTATAATTTCCCTTTTAAAAACTATAATATTTGTATATATCTCTAGTTCAAGTTATATGTTAGTTATGTTTTCATGATCCATTGGGGAGACTGATTTCCCAAAGGATCATGGGGAAAATCCATTGATTGTAATCTTGAACATTGAGGAATGAATTTCCCACAATCCCCCTTTCCCTGTACATGCATCATTGGTTAATTTGGTATTCAGTTTCTCTTTGGGTCATACTGGCTCTCTCTCCCAGAAGCTCTCTCTCTGCTGGGAAAGGTATAGACGAAGGGAATAGCTGACTAAAGTGATATTTCTCTGAATTTTACTTTCCTTTGTTCTAAGTTGATTTTAATAAATGGTATTAAATATAATACTTGGAGTACTATATATTAATTTTAATTTTTACAATGAATAATTACAAATGACTAAGCTATACTTAGCAATACAGTGATCTAAACTTCAAGGATTCATAATGAAAAACACCATTCCACTTCCTGAGAAAGAAATGACAGTATGAATGCACACTGAGCCTTACTATATTTCACTTTATTTTTTCACTTTTCCTTTGTTTCTTCAAGTTCTCTTTCATAAAATTACTACTATGAAAAGGTGTTTTATACTATTGCACACATAAAATCTGTTATCATATTCTTGCAATCACAGGGAAGAAGGGAGAGAGGGAGGAATGGAGAAAATTTGTCCCAAACAACAACAAAAAAAACTAAAGCATTTTTTTCATTTAATTGAGGAAAAATAAAATAGTATTAAAAAAAGATCGATCAAGGCTTTAAATAAAGAGAAAAGAGGCAATGCGTAACAGGTTTTCTTAGTGGGACATATCTATATATAACCATGACTGAAGAAGCAATGAATAGGGCAAATTCAAAAATGTGTCTATAACATAGCTTTCAATAATAGCTTAATGAGTCAATCACAGTGGAACAAGTATTGACTTTGGAGTCATAGCATCTGAGTTCAAATTCTACTTTTTTAAATAAGCTATGTAACCAAAGACAAATCACTTAACTTCTCTGAGCTTCAATTTCTCTTCTTAAAATGAAAAGGGTGGACTAGATGACAATAAGTACCCTTTCTAGCTCCAAATCTCTCATCCTACTGCATTATTCTGGCAATAGTTTAATTTTTTAATTTATACATAAGAAACCAGAAATATAGAACATATTGTCATGAAATTTAGAAAAAGGGACTCATCCATACTCCTTTTGCCATCTTGAGATTTCTATCAACCACCAGAGCTGATTTCGTTGTGGTAAGTTAATGACCATATTGTTATGAGGTACTAATATCATATTAACCTGAGAAATGAAAAATAGTGATGAAGTGTTCCCATGAGCTTCATTATAAAATATGTCCTGAGAAAAATGAAGACTTAAGTTAGGCTTGTTCCCCTATTAAAAGCAAAACTCAGCATTTTCTGCTCAGGCTTTGAAACTCTTGCTGACCCTGAATTTATGGAATATTGTATCATGGTAAATGGGGATAGTTTTAATGGGAATTAGCTATTTGGCTCCATTTTCCTTCCAAATATTACATTATTTCTTATGGCTTCTTGTAAATTTATGGAAACTACACCACCAAAAAAACTTCTTTTACTTCCTCTTCTTTTTCTTTAGTCAATTACAGAATAGCGTCATGAACACAGATTCTAGATGGCACAATGGATGAAACCTTGGACTTAGGGTCAGAAATATCTTAATTCAAATTTAAACTTAGACACTTACTAGATATATGATCATGGAAAAGGTCATTTAACCTCTTTCTGTATCAGTTCCAACTGCTATAATCAAAGCTCCTCTTTCTTGAGACTAAATGACTAAAAAACCCTTTAATTGATAAGGCCAGACAGACAATGCAAACCATTCTTAAGTTCATGGCCAGTAACTAGAGCCACCTCATCTACCTAAGAAAAATCAACAAAAGATAGACAGAGCAACCACAAACTAAGACTGAATCTGTAAAATGGAGAAGATAGTAGTACTCTTATCTCCTAGGAAATAAAAGGAAAAAAAAAACCTTTGTAAAGCACTTTGAAAATGCTTTTTAGTAGTATAAAAATGCTGACTATTATTATTGTTTTTGTTTTCATGTTCATCATTTACTATAATGCATAGTTGATTCATATTTTCACACATGCAAACACTCCAACACAGAATCATCTTTATTTTCTTGTCCCATGTAATCCTTGATTGTGTCATAATCAGAATCTTCCATATAGAATCTACTTGAAATACTGTAGACCAGCTAGTTCTTTAAGGGACTCACGGTGTGCATTTCTGATCCCTTGTTCTTGCAACAAGACCACATCCCTCCCCTTTTCTATCATAGTCCTTTTATTTCTTACAACGAATCTTATTTAGTACCTGAAAAAGTCTTTTCCCAAGTGTATCCCCCAAAACGCAGTCCTAGATTAGAATCATTCTATGGCTAAATACCCACTCAAAGGCTTTGTATTTGTATTTGGTTTCACCAACTAGTAAGGAAACTACTGATTTAAAAACAAAAGCTATTTGATTAAAAGATAAAAATACGCAAAAAATCCACCCATATATATGTGGATATATTCTCCCACAGATTGCCACATCATTAATGGGAAGGCACATAATGAAGGGAATATCTGACAAGGATAGACATAGAGAGATTGCACACATCAAGAAAACATGTGTCCAGGAATCATCTGTGAAAGAATATATATCAGGAATGCATTTTCCCATAAGATATCCATGAAGAAATCACAGAATGGATAGTCACAGTATGGGTACCTATGTGGCAAGTGTAACTCATACCTTTGATGATACAGAGCCGCCAATACCCCCTGGCTTTGTCTTCATCAGGTTCTGAATCATTCTCTCAGGGGATTCTTGGTTCTGCTTTCTGCTAAGTGTGTCATCTATATAAATTGACTCTACTTGGAATATCTTGCAAGTTGCAGGATCATATTAATTATTTCTGTTACTACCTTCTGCACTTCGGTTTTCAAACCATCTGCTTGGATCTAAATTCCCCTTTCTTAAGGTTAAATGACTAAAAAAAACCTTTTTGTTGATAAGACCAGGCAGACAATTCCTTAGTTCATGCCCAATGACAAGAACCATCTTACCTACCCAAGGAAAACCAACAAAAGATAGACATATCAACCACAAACTCAGATTAAATCTGTTCTTTGAATTATTAGTGTCTAGACCAATTTTAAATTTGTGGGCCAAGATAACTATCTGATTCCATATTGGAACATTTTTTGTGACTCTCAACTTTGTAACCATTGAGAGAAACATCATGTAGAGAGAAACATTTATCTAGAAACTTATAGGAACTACATGGAACCTGAGGCTACCATGTACCCCAAATCCTTCTTAACTGGAATATAAACAACAAAGCCTCAAAAAAGAAGATCAAGTCATCATCCTCTGACTTCCTGGTCCTCATTCCTGCTTTTATTAAGTATATCTGCTGCATAAACAACTACCACAATAACAATGAACTTGGCTTTGGAATTATGTATTATGTATTATGTATTATGTATTATGTATGTATGTATTATGGCCAATATAAAATGTCCCCTCAGTAGCTTGTATACAAGTTATTGTATCTAATTACAGCTTCAGCCTAACTTATACCCATCACCTATTACTTGTAAGTCTTAGGGATCATTAATAAATATGATTCTTCTGAGATTATGGAATTCTATGATTTTTATACACATCATTCCTAGAAGAATACTTCAATTATTTTTTCATATCTTTGGTGGAACTGATGTAGATTCCTTTCATTTATGAAGACAAAAAAATGCCCAGGCAGGTCTTCTTCTCCATTCAATTCTTTGACATGTCCTTTCATACTCCTCTCAGTTCTTCTTACAAGTAATATTCTATATACAGCCTGGCTATAAATAGAGAACTTGAGACTTTTTATCTTTCATCCTCTTTCTTTCTGATTGACTCAGCTTTTTCTTCTTACTGAGTATATCCTCAATGATATTACTAACACCACTAGAACTATACTGACCAATTTGGGTGCCCAACATCCATTCTTTTTTTTTCCTTTTTCTGTTGATTGCCTAATCTTTTTTTTTAATTTATTTAATTGAATAATTAAGAAAAATTTTTCATGATTACATGATTCATGTTCTTTCCTGCCCTTACCCCCCACCCCAGCCAATGAGCAATTCCACTGGGTTTTACATCTGTCATTGATCAAGACCTATTTCTATATTATCAGTATTTGCACTAGGGACATCATTTAGAGTCTACATCCCCAATCATATCCCCCTCAAATCATGTGATCAAGCAGCCCAACATCCATTCTTGATTGTCCTTTCAGTTACCTATAGTTTTGATTGCTTAAAAATTGATATTTTAATTTCATACCATAATATAGGCAATCGGTAATGATTTTTCAATGATTCTCTGATTATTTCTCTTAAGTGATGTATATAAAACAGAGAGGTATGCTTGCTAAAGGTGTTCATCAATGAAATGACCACTAGGTAGGTGGTACAGCAGATAGAGGACCAAACCTGGAGTCAGGAACACCTGATTTCAAATCTATTCTCTTACTTATTAGTTATATGACACTTAACCTCTGTTTGCCTCAGTTTCTTCATCTAATGTTGTTCAGTCATTTCAAGTTTTGTCTGACTCTTCATTACCCCATTTGGGGTCTTCTTAGCAATGATACTGGAATGGAGTGGTTTGCCACTTACTTCTCCAGCTCATTTTACAGTGCGAAAATGGAGGCAAACCTGTCTATTTGTCCAGAGTCAAATGGCTACGAAGTCTGAGGTCACATTTTAACTTGGAGTAATGAGTTTTCTGGACTCCAAAGTCTGGCATTCTGTATACAGAACTACCTAGATGCCTCTTCATCTGTAACTGGCATTTTCCTCTAGTTGTTGTGAGGACCAAATGAAATCTGGCTTCAGATACTTACTATGTGATCCATGGCAAGTCACTTAAACTCTTAAACAGTTTCTTCATAAATTGGGGATAATAATAGCACCTCCCTCTAAGGTTATTCAAATAAGATAATAATTGTGATGCCTTTAGCATAGGACAGGGCACATTGTAAGTGCTATGTAAATGTTACTTATTATTATAAAAGCATTTTATCCTACCAAGAATCTAAATGAAATGAGAGTTTATTATGGGTGATATGATCCTACAACCAATTCTATTTATGAATGACTGTGCTACTTATTTCAAGCCCCAGGGCCAATACTGGATATACACAACAGTGACATAGATCTACAACCAATCAAAAGATTGCCCTAATAAGGCACAACCTAATCAAATTTGGGGAGGGAGGGGGAAAATTTAGTCCTTTATCCCTCTCAGAATATACTAAATTTTTCAGAATTAAAGAAATAAAGTGAAGGGAAAAATGAGAGGTCTCTAATTCCTCATTTCCAAAATGGAGTACTTCTGAATGTATATCACAGGACTCTTGTAAACGTCAAAGAGGAAATGAATGTAAAGTGATATGTACATACCAGCTATTACTTTTCTTTATTTTTTACAATAATTAATTCTCTGATGACAAAAACAATGACAAAGAAAAGGTATTTGCCACCCCACATTACTTCCCTATTATCCTATTGATGTCTCAAACTAAACTCATTTTCCTCCACACATCTCTATTTCTGATAATTTTACTACCATCTTCCCACTTATTCATTCTCAAAATCTTAAAATCACCTTTGTTCAGATATTTTCTTGTCAGTAACAAAGTCCTGTACTTTTTACCTTCAAGTCAAATTAATGCACATTTATTAAAGACCTACTATGTGCTGGACCTATTGATACTATTGTCTCTGTACAATACTATTAACCTCAAAGAGGAAACTAGCCTGCGCATGGGAAGGCTATGGATACTTTGGAATGCTTCTTTGAAGCCCAAAGGAAGGACATCTTTATCTAAGAAACTTAAACAAGAATAGAAATCTTGACTTTTGAAGGTTGTACTAACTTTTCTGCTGTTCTGGGGGAATTACAAAAGACTGTTTTAAACTGTTTACACTTGATGGGAAGGAATAATATCATGCTTTTTGTCTGTTTGGAAACCCTGTGGATTGTGGGCTTATTAAGATTTGAAGAGCCTAGAATTTCACAATTGAAGCTATAAAGCTTTTTTTAAAAAAATTCAAATCTTTACCTTCCATCTTAGAATCAATACTGTGTGTTGGTTCTAAGGCAGAAGAGTGGAAATGGCTAGGCAGTGAGGGTTAAGTGACTTTCCCAGGGTCACACAGCTAGGAAGTATCTGAGACCAGATATGAACCTAGCATCTTCCATCTCTAGGCCTGGCTTTCAATCCACTAAGCTTCCCAGTTGCCCCTACTATGAAGCTTTTTTTGCTAGATGTGGTATTGTCCCTGATTTGGATTATGCATAACAGTTACATTATAAACTTTGACAAGCATTTGTAGATCATTAGGGGTAGATGAGGATATACCAAAATTTTGGAACCACACTAATTACTGAGTAACTTTCACTCTCTAAAAATGCTATAATCACCCTGGAGTACTTTTTAATAATGCTTATAAAACATATTAAAAATTTATTCCCTTCTAGGGAAGATAAAGGATTCTGGGGAATTATTACACATTTCTAGTCTCTTCTCTTTAAGTAGCAAAGAGGCAATGAAACTCAAAGGATCATTTGAGATAAAAGGGACTTGAGAAATCAATATGCCCATTCCCTATTCCCATTTTGCAGATGAAAAGACTGAGAACTAAAGGAATCAAATGTCTTGTGGAAGGAAACACAGTTTTTCAGCAGACTTATAGCAATTCCTTCTCATAGAGTTTTCTGGATCTTTAAGCAAATAATCCAGTGCCTCTTCCATTCAATCTGTCCTCATAGAAACTCAAATACCCTCTGGGCCTCAGTTTTCTCATCTATAAAAGAAAGGTACCTGACTTGATCCTACTGTAAGACTGCCATCTCTGGCTCACTGATCTAGTGCTCTCAGATGATTTATTTACAGTTAAATAAGAGATTATTCTTTTATATATGGGTTAGAAGAGATGCCTATTGGAGGAAGCTGAACCAAGATGGTGATTTAGAGGCAACCCACCTGAATTTCCCAATATTCCCCTTGAAAAAGTTTAAAATAAGACCTTAGATCAAATCTTGAAGCACCAGCACCAAAAAAGACCATAATGAAACATTTTTCTTGACTAAGAAAACTTAGGGGATCAGTAGAAGATTGTGACACTGTCATAGCCAAAGCATCAGCAGTAGCTTTGGGAGTTCTCAGCCCAGATATAGTAAATGATATTGAATATCTGGTCAGAAATAGATTACAAGAAACTCTTTGCTGACACTCTGTACAACTGGTATTGACTAGCAACTTTATTGCCCATAAGCAGATTTAGATCACATTTCCAGAATTAAGAAGGGCACAGGTTGTCAGTTGAAAGAAATCAGTTCTTAGTTCCAAGACAAAGATGAGTACTAGTACTTCTGACTACATGGGATCAGAGGCTCTTATTGAGCAAAAAGACCACAGTGAAGAATAAGAGAAATGACCACACCTCTCCCCAAATAATACCACCTTGGAAGCAACAAAAACTTTCAGATTATAAAAATATTTCTAAAAACATCAACATGAAGAAACCAAGAGTTTGGATCAGGACCATCTCACACTCAGATGAACAAGTATAACCCTTACAAAAATTTAAAAGTTAAAAAAAAATGAACTGGAAAAATAAGTAAACAGCAAAAAAGCTTCGCATAAAAAGCTATTACTACAATGGCAGAGAAGACCAAGACATAAATACAGAAGAAGACAACAATAAGACAAAAGCTACAAACAAAGACTCAAAGAAAAAAGACTAAATGGACAGAAGCCCAGTAAGAATTCCTATAAGAGTTAAGAAAAGATATAAGAGCAGTAAAGGAAATATTTGGGAAAGACATGAAAGTAATGCAAGAAAATTATGAAGTGAAAACAAATAGAATTGAACAAATAGGAAAACAAGTGAAACAAGTGAAATATCACTGAAGAAAAAAATTCCTTAAAAATTAGATTTGGGCAAGTAGAAGATATTGACTCCATGAGATAGTAAAGAATAATAAAAGAAATTAAAAAGAATGGAAAAATTAAAAGAAAATATGAAATATAATAAAAAATTCCAGCTCACTTGGGTAATAGATTAAAGAGATATAACAAGAATTATTGGAGTACCTGAAAATCATGATGATAAAATAGTCTAGACATCCTAGTTTCAGAAATTATAGAGAAAATTTGCCCTGATATCTTAAGTTCACAAGAAATGGAAAATAATATTGTAGATAACTTCCTAAAAGTGATTCAGAAATATAAACTCCCAGCAACATTTTAGCTTATTGCCCCTTCCCCATGCCACCTACTGAGCCAGAGTCAGAGTGAGTGCCAAGAAATCTCTAAATTTCCAGGGGCTGACTGAGGGTACCACAGTCTTACCCCTGAGGGCAGCACAGAGCCTTGACAATAAGACTTGAGATCTGGGGCTGGGGAGCCCAGATGAGGAGTTCTGAGCACAGAGTTCTGAGTGTGGAGTTCAGAGTGTGGAGCTTAGAGCCCAGAGACTGGGCAGACCTTGGCTGACCAAGGCAGAAGCAATGAATACTGGAAAAATAGCCTCAGGGAAAGAAAGACTCTTTAAATTCCACTACACCAAGAACTACTGGTCCACCTCACTCATATTTCTGGTAGAGAACCCAAGGTAATAAAGAGAAAAAAAACAAGCATAGCAATGGATACCAACATGAAGGAACCACAAATCACAAGACTAAAAGAAATAAACAACAGAGAAAGCCTCTGTCCCTGGACAACTTCTATGGAGAGAAGGAGCAGAATTCAGAGGCAACAGCAGAGAGACAAAGAAGCAAACATATCCAAATTTTCTCAAAAAAAATGGGGACATTGGT
Organism: Monodelphis domestica; assembly: GCF_027887165.1. Classification (NCBI taxonomy): domain Eukaryota; kingdom Metazoa; phylum Chordata; class Mammalia; order Didelphimorphia; family Didelphidae; genus Monodelphis; species Monodelphis domestica. The sequence goes on from NC_077227.1 coordinate 39,244,743, forward strand.
CAAAAGTCCTGAAGGAATTAAAAATGGAGTTAAAGAAACAAGTAATAAAGACAGATTAAAAATGGGCAGGAAAACAGGAAATAGAAATACCAGTAATACAGAAATAAAATAACTGTTTAAAAGACAATCTCCCACTTGTTCAAAAAAGCCCAGAAATCACATGAAGTAATAAGCAAATTGGAGACTAGAATTAACTTGCTGGAAGACAGGAAAAGTAGGATAGGCCAAACTGAAAAGGAAAATCAAAAGATCATAGCTGAAAACTTGTCTTTAAAGGCTAGAAATGGGCAAATAGAAGCTAATGATCTCATAAGACAGCAAGAATTAATAAACAAAATCAAAAGAATAAAAAGAAGGAAACATGAAATATCTCATTGAAAAACAACTGACCTGGGGTCTAGGAGAAAAAATTTGAGAATCACTGGTCTCCCTGAAAACCTAGGAAATAAAAAGAAGAAGCCTTGACATCATATTACAATAAATTATTCAAGAAAACTGTGCTGAAATTCTTGAACAAGATGGAAAAATAGATGTTGAAAAAATCCATAGATCATACTCTACATTAAATCCTCAAAGGGCAACTCCCAGAAATGTTATAGGCAAATTTAAGAACTTCCAAGCCAAGGAGAACATATTGCAAGAAGCCATGCAGAGGCAATTCAGATATCAAGGATCCCCAGTCAGGATTACATAGTATCTGGCATCCTCCACACTAAAGGACCAGAAGACATGGGATATGATAATCAGAAAGGCAAGAGAATTTGGTCTACAATCCAGGATCACCCACACATCAAAACTGACTATATACTTCCAGGGGAAAGTATGGGAATTTAACAGAATAGAATATTTCCAAGTATTGTAAACCTCAAAATTTCTTAGACTTATGAATGTTGGAAATTTCACCATTGGGAAATTTCATACTTGGAAAAAATTTCCTACTGATAGTAAGAACTCTATTGGAATGTGAAACTCCTTGGCATGGGAGGATCCTTCTCCTCCCTACTTAAGACTACTTTAGGACAGAAACCTTTTGCTAAACAATGGAAAGGGTTTTGACCTATGCTTAAGCATAGAACAGGAAGTTCTTTGAGTCATGATTGATTTTAGAATTGATACAATAGAGATACTTGAAATGACAGAACCAGGTCTTAGAAAATACAATCTCCACCCTACTTAGAATAACAGGATTTAGGAAAGGCTGCAGCAAAGATCAAGATTTAATTATTTGAGAATATGACCTTCAACAGACATGTGCAAAGGGGACAGACCTCTGGGAGGTCCTGGGTTAAACTAGAGCCACCATTGGCACAGGGGAGACATGGACAGTGATTGGTAGATGTGAGAACTGAGGGGAGGGGACTTAGATTGTTGACTTAAAGATAGTGGGGTCTGAGGATAGAGGAGGGTTTTTTTGCTCTGGGAGGTTTTTGCTCTAAGAGGTTTTGCTCTGAGAGGTTTTGCTCTGAAGGAGTCTGAGAGGAGAGAAGTCCTAGAGGGAGAGCTCCTGGAGAGGTCTGAGAGAAGGGCTTGCTCTGAAGGAGGCTGGAGGTAGAGGCCCCTGAGACTGTTTCTCCATTTTGGTCACGTGAGTGATAGGGACTGATCTCTTTTCTTTGCCTCAGCTATCTAAGGGCTTGGGCCTTTGGCCCAGCCTAAACAGAGGGGATATTTAAGCCCTATTCCCTTCTCTCCCCTTTCTCTCTCTCTCTCTCTCTCTCTCTCTCTCTCTCTCTCTCTCTCTCTCTCTCTCTCTCTCTCTCTCTTTCTCTCTCTCTCTCTTCTCTCTCTCTCTCTCTCTCTCTCTCTCTCTCTCTCTCTCTCTCTCTCTCTAATACCTTTCTTCCTCCTGTTTGTAATTAAAAACTCCATAAAAGGTTGACTGCTGACTTGAGTTTTCATTTAGGAATTACATAGATGAATTCCTTGGTGACCTTAAATTAATATATATAAGTCTTTTAAAGTGATTTCAATATCACAGTATTCTTAAGAAAAGACCAGAACTAAATGGAAAATTTGATGTCCAGATACAAAATTCAAAAGAAACATGAAAAGGTAAACAAGAAAAGGGGAAGAAAAAAATTTAAGGACTTCAGTAAGGTCAAATTGTTTATAATCCTATAGAGAAAAATGATGTTTATAGCTCTCAAAAACTGTTTTCACTGTCAGGCTAAATAGAAGGATTATTGATAGGTAGATGCAGGGATACTCAGTGTTTTAAGATGATATGTAAAAAAGGGGGGAGTGGAATGGAAGATGGCACCAAGAAAAACTTGAAGGAAGAAGAAAAATAGGATGAATTATACCAAATAAACAGGAGCATGGGAGGAGGAGGAGAATAATACTATTATAAGAAGGAGAGGAATAGAGTGCTAATAGGTGATACTTAAATCTTATTCTCAGTGGAAATAATTCTGAGAGGGAAGAGCATATAGGTCCTTTGGGGATAGAATTCTATCTTAAACTACAGGGAAGTTGAAAGGGAAAAACCAAGGAGGGGAGGAGAGTGGGGTGTGCCAAAATGGAGGGAAAGAGAGGAAGGAAGAATTTAATAGACCTTAAAGAAAAATAAGTGGGGAATAAGAAGGGAGGTGGAGGAAGGGAAGTAAAATAAGGGTAGGGAATGGGGGGGATGGGTTAAAAGCAAAACATTAATGTAGAAGGAAATAGTGAAAGAAGAAAGGACAGAACTAGTAGAGGAAACCAAAATGATGGGGAATGAACAAGTGGAAATCATAACTCTGAATGAGAATGAGATTAATTCATCCATAAAAAGAAGCAAATAGCAGAGTGGATTAGAAACCAAAATCCTGCCATATATTATCTACAGGAAACACACAATACACACAGGGTAAAGGTAAGAGTTTGGAACAAAATTTATTGGGCATCAACTGAGAAAAATAAGGTAGGAGTTTCAATCATGATATTTGACAAAGCCGAAGGAGTTTTACCAAATTCATTCTATGACACAAATATAGTACTTTTTCTAAACCTAGGCTGACCATAAACAGAGACAAAAGACCACAGACCAATCTCCTTATTTGCATGCAAAAATCTTAAATAGGATACTAGCAAAAATACTCCAACAAGTGATCATGAGGATTATTTACTATGATTAGGTGGAATTTGTACCAGGAATGCAAGAATGGTTTAATAATAGGAAAACCATCCACATAATTGACCAGATCAACAACCAAAACAACAGAAAATACATGATTATCTCAATAGAAGTAGAAATACAGCACTCATTCCTATTGAAAACACTAGAAAGTATAGGAAAAGAAGGATCTTTCCTAAAAATAATAAACAGTATGTATTTAAACCATCAGCAAACATCATCTGCAATGGGTATAAATTCAAAGCCTTCCCAATAAGATGGAGTGAAGCAAGGATGACCATTATCACCTCTATTATTTAATATTGTACAAGAAACACTAACAATAGCAATTAGAGAAGAAAAAGAAATTTAAGGTATTAAAATAGGCAGTGAGGAGACTAAATTCCCACTCTTTGCATATGATATGATCATCTACTTAAAGAATCCTAGAGAATCAACTCAAAAGCTAGTGGAAATAATAATTTTAGCAAAGTTGCAGGATACAACATAAACCCACATAAATCATGAGCATTTCTATATACTTCCAACTCATCCCAACAGCAAGAGTTAGAAAGTGAAATTCCATTTACAATTACACTAGACAATATAAAATACTTAGGAATATATTTGCCAAGACAAACACAGGGACTATATGAGCACAACTGCAAAACATTTTCCATACAATTAGAACTAGATCTAAATAATTAAAAAAAACATTAATTTTTCATGGGTAAGATGAGCTAACATAATAAAAATGACAATCCTACCTAAACTAATTTACTTATTTAGTGTCATACCCATGAAACTACCAAGAAACTTTTTTTTTACTGAATAAAAAATAATAATAGCAAAGTTTATTTTGAAAAACAAAAGATTAAGAATATCAAGGGAAATACTGAAAAAAAATGTCAAGGAAAGTGGCCTAGCAGTACCAGATCTTAAATTACACAAAAAGCAGTGGTCATCAAAACAATTTGGTACTGGCTAAGAGACAGAAATGAGGATCAGTGGAATAGACTTGGGGAAAGTGACCTCAGAAAGACAGTCTATGATAAACCCAAAGATCCCAGCTTTTGGAACAAAAATTCACTATTTGATAAAAAAACTGCTGGGAAAATTGGAAGCCAGTATGGGAGAGATTGGGGTTGGATCAAAATCTCATACCCTACACCAAGATCAACTCAGAATGGGTGAATGACCTGAATATAAAGAAGGAAACTATAAGTAAATTAGGTGAACACAGAATAGTATTCTTGTCCAAAGTTTGGGAAAGAAAAGATTTAAAGACCAAGCAAGAGTTAGGAAAAAATTACAAAATGCAAAATAAATAATTTTTATTACATTAAATTAAAAAGGTTTGGTACAAACAAAAGCAAAGCAACCAAAATTAGAAGAGAATCAACAAATCGGGGAAAAGTCTTTATAACAAAAACCTCTGAAAAAGGTCTAATTACTCAAATTCATAGGGAACAAAATCAATTATACCAAAAAACAAGCCATTTCCCAATTGATAAATGGGTCAGGGACATGAATAGGCAATTTTCAGATAAAGAAATCAAAAGTGTCAAAAAGAACCTAAAAAGTGTAATGAATATCTCATAATTAGAGAAATGCAAATCAAGACAACTCTGCGGTATCACCTCACACCTAATAGGTTAGCTAATATGACAATAAAGGAAAATAATAAATGTTGGTAGGGATATGGCAAAATTGGGACACTAATGAATTGCTGGTAGAGTTGTGAATTGATCCAACCATTTTGGAAGGCGATTTGGAATTATGCCCAAAGGGCGCTAAAAGAGTGCTTGCAATTTGATCCAGCTATACACCTGGTGAGTTTATTCCCCAAAGAGATAATAAGGAAAAATACTTGTACAAAAATATTTATAGCCACACTCTTTGAGGTAGCAAAAAATTGAAAAATTAGAGTATATTATTCAATTGGGGAATGGCTGAACAAATTTTGATATCTGTTGCTGATGGAATACTATTATGGTAAAAGGAATAATGAATTGGAGGAATTCCATGTGAACTGGAATAACCTTCAGAAATTGATGCAGAGCAAAAAGAGAAGAACCAGAAGAATGTTGTATAGAGAGACTGATACACTGTGGCACAATTGAACATAATGGACTTATCTATTAGCAGTAATACAATGATCCAGGACAATTCTGAGGGACTTATGAGAAAGAATGCTATCCACATCCAGAGAAAGAACTGTGGGAGAAGAAATACTGAAGAAAAACATTTGCTTGGTCACATAGTTTGTTGGGGATATGATTGGGGACATAGACTCTAATTGATCACTCTATTGCAAACATTAATAATATGGAAATAGGTCTTGATCATTGATACATGTAAAACCCAGTGGAATTGTTCATAGCCTATGGGAGTGAGGACAGAGGAAGGGAGGGAAAGAACATAATTCATGTAACTGTGTAAAATATTCTAAATTAATTAGTTAAATAAATAAAGTTTAAAAAATATAAAGAAAAACATGGCAAGACCTATATGAACTGATGAAAAGTGAAGCAAAAAGGACCTGGAGATCATTGTGCACAATAATAGTAATATTGGAATGACAATCAACTGTGAAAGACTTGGCTACTCTGGTCAATTCCATTATCCAAGACAAAGGACTCATGAGGAAAAAAAGGGTATCTACCTCCGAAGAAAGAACTGATGAAATTGAAGTACAATCTTCTCTTTTTCTTGCTTTTTCCACATATGAATATATGCTTTGCATGATTTCACATGTATAATTGCTATCATTTTGCTTGTTATCTCAGTGGATGGGGTAGGAAGTGTGAGGGATGAAAATAATTTAGAATTCAAAATTTAAAAAGAAAATAATGCTAACAATGAATAAATGATCATTTTAAGAAATAAAGTGGAGGCAATTTCCTCAGATTGTGTTTACTCTCACCAGTGTTCCTCTTACATCCAGCACACAGTGAAGTACTTGTGTCTCAGAAGCAGGCTGCTTAGAGAGCTGTCAGAATAGAAGACCTGGTGGTGAAATAGTTCTAGCATCCCACAAAAAAAAAAAAGGGAGGGGGAGCCATTTCGGGCTTTCATTAATGTAAGAGTCTCCAAATGCAGTAAACCTGAAAATGCTCTATAAATGTGAATTATTGGTGCTTTGAGCAGCAATGGTATCAACTACATCTTAGCTGGACCCTGTAGAGTCCCCATTGACTTATTATTTGCTCCAGAAATTCCAACTCATTCTTTCTAGAAGAGACATTTCTCTAACCGTGGGTTTAGCTGGAGCTGGTATAGGAATGATTATAATGATGATAGCAAAGATGAGAGAGGATATTTACATAGCCTTAAAATTGGCAAAATGCTTTAGATAGCTGGGCTCCCTGGACACTCACAACAACATTTACAGATAAGGAAAGAGTGTGTCATAAATATGTGTCTTGCCCCAGGATTGCTCAGCTAGTAGGTGTGTGAGGTAAGATTTGTACTCAGGTCTTTTTGATTCTAAGCCCAAGTGCCTTATCTACCATACCATCTAAGTGGAGCAGTAGATATAATAGTGGGCCTAAAATTCTTTCTCAGAAAATAATTAACTGTATGGTCTTGAGCAACTCACTTAATCTATTTGCCTTAGCTTCCTCAACTATACAAGAGCATGGATTTTCCAGAACATCACGAGGCTGAAATGAGATGAATTTGTAAGGTACTTTGCAACTCTTAAAGCATTATATAAATTTTGCAATTATAATTATTTTAAAAAGCTTATTTTATTATATAACATGGAAAACTATTTTACTATATGAATTTTATTAATATAATATGTAATAATACACTAGACAATATTATTATTATTCTATATTTCAGCATGCCTCTGCTTACTCAATAATTTTCAAATAGCTTCAAGTTAAAAATTATAGTCACTATATCCCAGTCCTATGCCCCATGGGATTCTTGCGGTTAAAAAATATCTCATTTTTAAACTACATGTTAAATATTATGATATTTTTATTTCATTTTAATTCATTTTCTTTATAATCAAATCTATTTTATTTTATAAAATGGAATAAACATTTATTAAGTGCCTACTTGTACCAGATACCTATGAGCTTTCATCTGAGCCTCACAATTTCAAATTATGAGATAATCTCTGTCATAATTCCCTTTTAAAATGGAAGAAGCTTAGGTAGAGAGTGATTTAAGTGATTTTCCCAGGGTCATCTAGTGAGTGTTTGAGGCCCAACTTGAAATCTGTTCTTCTTGATTCAACCCTATGCTTTGTCTATTTTGCCACCAGCTGCTTTTATTCATTTAAGTAAAATTATCCTTTTAAAGTGTCTTTAGGTTTCAATAGACTTCACATCACACAAAAAAATCGATGATATAAAAAAATCTGGAACTTCTGGACTAGCTCAAATTGGTCAGCAGGAGCAAAAGGTCTTGAAATACAAAGGTTATGAACTTGTGAAAAAATCTATTTTTAATGCCTTGCCATCTTCTTTCAACTGTTTTGCCCATTGAATTTGAAAATCCTTAATAGTCACTTTAAAGGGCATCTCCTCTAGAAATCCTTCTGTGATCTCTTCCAAGTAGATTATGACCTTTCCTCTTTTTACTTCATACAGAACTTTTCCCCTTTATTACATATTTTCACATATAATTATAATTCACATGCATTATAATTATTTGTATCATATATACTTTCCATGAAGTCAAATATTTGTTAAACTTTGTCGGCAAAATGCCCTGGAACAATTTTAGAATTAGAGAATTTTAGATTGATGGGACCAATGCAGGCATTCAGATTATTTTAAAAATAATTTAAAATTTCTATTAATTCTTTTTCAGATTTTTATATTTTTAAATGTGAAGGTAAGCAATATATCAATTATACATGTGAAATCATGGAAATCATATTTCCACATTAGTCATATTTCAAAAAAAGCAAGAAAAATAAGTGAGAAAATTATATTTCATTTGCACTCAGAGTTCATCAGTTTTCTCTCTGGAAATGGATGAGATTTTGTCATCCTGACTCCTTTGGAATTATCTTGGATCACTGTATTGATCAAAGTAGCTAAATCATTTATAGTACATAATCATTACAACATTATTGTTATTATGCACAATGATGTCCCCATTTTTCTCACTTCATTTTGCATCAATTCACAAATGTCTTGCTATGTTTTTTTCTGTAACGACCTCCTTGTCACTTCCCATTCCATCATAATCATATATCACAATTATTCAGCCATTTACTAATTGATGAGCATCTCCTCTATTTCCAATTCTTTGCCATCACAAAGGAAAGTATTGTAAATATTTTTGTACATATAAATCCTGTTCCTTTTCTTTGATTTTTTTGGGAAACGGTCCTAAGATTGATATTGCAGAGTCAAAGGGTTGGTACAGTTTTAAAGACAAATACATCTAGTTCCAAATTGATTAGATCATTTCACAATTTCATCAATAGTTTATGGCATATGATGAAATACTAAAATACTATGAGAAATGGCAAGCAGGATAACTTCAGAAAAATCTGGAAAGACTTACATTTATTGATGCAAAGTGAAGTGAACAGAACTAGAAGAACATTGCATACTCTAACAGCAATATTTATTGATGAGAAACTGTAATGATGTAGTTATTCTCAGCAATTCAATGATACAAGACAATCCCAGAAACTCATGATGAAAAATGGCAAATACCAAATGAATTTTTCTCATAAGGAATAATGTAGATTGAATTAATCCATTCCAGACACCCAGAAAACTCAGATTTTATAAGGCATTTAATGGTTTAATGGACTTATATGTCACTAAATAAGTAATAATGGTATACAGACATAAATTTAAAAAAACTAAATTAAATTCAATTAAATAATTTTAACTTTACCTGTAGTGAGAAGAGATCATAGCTTAAGGGGATGGTAGGGAGAAAAAATGTTAATGGCTGGAAATAGAGTCCCCTTATATAATATCTGAAGGCAATTGCCCTTCTGGGGTTCTTTCTCATTCTCTTTTCTGAACTTTATCACCATTGAATCCTATTTGAGTTTCACCATGTATAAGCTTCACAAGAAACCTTTCCAATGATTTTTGTTTTTGTCTGCATTTCAAAATTTCTCTTAACTAGGAAATGTCCAGTCATGTAACAAATTTACAATTCTACATGTTAAAACTTTATCAGAGTGATATTTTCCAACAAAGTTTTGAAATTCTATCCATTTTGCATATATTTCCTTGATTAATGAAGTGGAAACATCCTTCTTTACTTCCTCCTCACCTGAAAAAACTCCATCCGTACCAGTTGTCACTGTTCTTTTGGAAGTTTTTTTGTAGCTCCTCTGTGTTGAGCTCTTCTTTATGTTCCTGAACAAATGTGATTCTTTGTTTTGTCCAGAGTGGACATAAGCTTCCCAAGATCAAGATGCCAATAAGCTCTATCAGGTGTGTTGAGTGTCAAGTAAATGTTGAATACTGAGAGAAAAAAAATTATATTTAAAATGTATCAAATACCAAATTTGATGAATTTCAAAATCATTGAGTAATAAGGATTGACTGTATTTTTTCATGGTCATCATGTTGTGAAAGAAGATACATATCACTTATGTAAGGGGGGAAAACTCATGATGGAGATAAAGTAAAAATATATATATTTTTTTTTCAATAATGCATTTAGATTCCATCAATTCCTTATATGGTAGTGGATAACCTTTTTTGTCATGATTCCCTTGGAATTGTCTTGGATCCTTGGGATTGATAATAATACTTAAGTCATTCACATTGGATCACTTTTCATTATTGGTGTTAATATGTACAATGTTCTACTGAAACTACAAACTTCACTTTGCATCACTTCTCACATTTTCAGGTTGTGTGTGTGTGTGTGTGTATGTGTGTGTGTGTGATTCTTCCTTTCAAAATTTCTCAAGGCACAATAATATTCCATTATCACATATCCAATATCACATACCACAACTTGTCTGCTATTCTCCATTTGACAAACAGCCTTTCAGTTTCCAATTCTTTACCATCATATAAAGAGCTGCTATAAATATTTATGTATAATTAGGCCCTTTTTCTTTATCTTGATCTCTTCAGGATACAATCCTAGTAGTGGTCTTGCTAGGTCAGAGGGTATGCTCAGTTTTACAGATCTTTGGACATGGTTCCCAATTCCTCTCCAGAGTGATTAGATCAGTTCACAGCTCCACCAATAGTGTATTAGTGTCTCAATTTCCTACACCCTCATTGACATTTATCACTTTCTTCTCTCTTTTTTTTTGTCATATTAGACATTCTGATTAAGGTTGAGATGGTACTTCAGAGTTGTTTTAATTTACATTGCTCTAATTAATAGTGTTTTGGTACATTTTTCACATGCCTAAAGATGGTTTTAATTTCATCTAAGAACTGTCTGTTTATATCCTTTGCCCACATATAAATCAAGGAATTAATTGAATTATTTTGATTTAATTCTCTATATATTCTATGTATAGAAATGAAAGACTACTCAGAGACCCTTGATATAAATATTCTTCCCAATTTGTTGTTATCTCTTTAGTTTTGGTTGCATGGGTTTTGTTTGTATAAAACTACTTTAAAGTAATATGATCAAAGTTATCTGTTTTATATCTAGTAAATCCTTTATATATTATTGAATCATAAATCCCTTCCTTATCCAAAGGTAAGATAGGAAAATATTTAGTGCTCCTCTAATTTGTTTCTTTATTTCTAAATCATGAGATATTGGTTTATGCCCATTTCCTACCATTCTTTTCCAGTTTTCCTAACAGGTTTTGTAGAGTAGAAATTTCTTTTTCCAAAAGTTTGGATATTTTGTCTTGTCAAAAAGTATGTTACTATGGTTATGTTGATTCTCTTTATGTACTTTCTGGAATAACCCTCATCTCTTTTCCCACTGTTTCCTCTCATTTCTTTTTTTTCAAAAGTCTTCCAAGAATTCTTCTTGTAATTATGTCCAACTATCATTTTTCCTTGAAACTTTGTAGCTATTTTCACATTGTTGCCTTCTGAGTTTACATCTTCACTGCCTTTTTAGTAGACTCCTATCTTTGAGTTCCTTTGCATTGTTAACTAAATTTTCTAGCCTTCTCCCTGATTTTGAAGTTTGTTTTGAATTTGGCTCTGATCACCTCTGAGTGGGGAGTTCCCAAGTTTCAGACTTCTTCATGCTATTTTTTTTAGAGCTTTTTTTGGCGATCAGCAAATTTTGTGTGTGTGTGTGTGTGTGTTACCAAGGTGGTGTGATGTAGAGAGAATTATGCTCATTATTCTTCTTGTCTGTTCTCTGTTCTTTACCTAGGAAAGGCCCATTGTGCCCTGTAGGCTTAAGAGCTAATTCTCCTCATTACCATGCTCCTTGATGACTTCTCTCCAACCCTCCTCACCACTTGGGAACTGTGATCCAGAGCTACTTAGAGGCAATAGAATTTCCAGTCAGCACCTGGTGTACTCAGTGCCAACAAAGAGTTTCTATAATATTTTCTGACCAACTGCCTGACCCCTTACTATATTTGAGTTGAAAGCTTTTGAAATTGCTATAAATACTATTGTAGTAACCTCCAAGGCCCCTAGCTAGTACTACATTGTTACATTTCCAACCAGTGCTCATCCTGGTGCCAAATTTCTCCCATATACCCCCTAAAATTTCTTATTTCACAAAATTCTCTCTTTTTGGCCTTTACTTGATTCTTCTGATGCAATGTTTTATTTCAATTATTACTTTAAAGCTTTTTGAAGGAGAATGTTGGGAGAGTTCAGTTGGGTTGCTTGCTCTAATTTACCATTTTGGTTCACCCCTATTTTTATCATAATATCCAGAAATATTTATCATAGAGACTAGTGAAGCCAATCATACTAGTCAGGCTATTTTCTTCAAGTCTATACCACTGTCCCTCATACCTAGTTAAAGTGAGGAGATGTAAAAAGTATTATTTGGCAATCTTAGCTATGGAGAAGTAGTTGTTGGGAATGTGGTGTAGATTTTAAAGGATACAATTGAATGGCCTAGGAGATGATTTAACTAGATCAGAGAGAGACTAGAATTGAACAATGCTAATCATAAAATTGACAAGGGTTCAGAAGGAAAACATGAGGGCACACTGCTTGCATAGAACATGGATCTTGATAGAGAACAGAAAGAGAGCACAAGATGTGTCCAAGAGGTTAAGTTTTAAATTCTTTCTCCACTTATTATTACTTATGTGACCATGGGAAAGTTGGATGACCTCTCTTGTCCTCAGTTTCTTCATCTATAACAAAGCAGCATATAGTAAAAAACCTGTGGTATCTGCCTCAAAGAGTTGTTGTAAGGATTAAATGAAAGAATGTGTATGACTTTCTAATTGGCCAGCATTACCCTATGATGGTGGGAATGGGGAGATCAGATGTTGAGAAGAAGATCTGATTATTATGCTTGAGGTAGAAAAGGAATGTTACTCATCAAAAAAGATAAATAATAAGGGAAGAGCTTCAATACTTAGCTTGCCCTATAAACAGATGGAACATTCTGTCTTTTCAGAGTCTACTTCCATGAAATCTCAGCCTTGTATGTTTCTCTGAGCTCACTGAAAAAGGTGGTGTTACTTGCAGAAAGAGAGATGCAAGACCTTCAGAAGAGCTCACCCCTATGATTTCTATTTAAGATTGATACTAAGAATCAATTTCAAGGTGTATATATATTTTTTTAATTCAAGATTTAAAAACCAATTGAGAGAAATTTCAGGAAAAGAAGCTCACTAACTCCTTGAATCAACAAAGAAACTGTTTGGAGAAAGTGCCATCAAGAAACCTATCAGATGACCCAGAATGAACTTTGGGATGTAATTGATTGACCTGAAGGGGGTTGAGCATATCATTTATTCTGAATGTAAACTCTTATGCCAAAGGGGATTGCCCCCTAATTGTTTGTTTTTCAATACATCTAGCAAGCATTGGTTCTGCTCTCTCTCTTCTATTTTCCTCTTATCTCCAACTATTGTAGTTTCCTCTTAGAAAGTGCAATTTTATATGTACCTTTCGCTAGAAGATCTTTAGAGGTGTAAACTATTTATATTAAATGATTCATTGAGAAGACTAGTCTCCCAAAGAATCACAGAGGGGATTGTGAAGATAGGGTTAACTCTCCCCTTGTCTATTTTTAGCTAAACAAACCAAGAACTCAAATTATCCCTACTTGACACTAAGTAAGAGAGTTTGCAAGTCACTTACTAGAGTAAGCTCATACCTCCAAAGGTCACTCCCACACACACACTTGGGCAGTGCTAGGCAAATTGAAAGACTGTGATTGGTTCCCATAAAGTGGGGGGAGCAACAGGAAGTGACATAGAGGAAATTGCTTTAAAAAGGCCAACTCGAGGATTCAGTTACTCTCTCTGTATCTCGACTGGAGGAGGAGACTCTTTGCCTAAATCCTACACTCACTTGAGGTGGTGAGTGGAATGAGTCCTTCCTTTCATCTTTGGTGAGGAGACCCTCTCTGATCATTGAGGCTTTGGTGAGACACTCCTTTAAGTGTGAGTTCTGGTGAAATTCTTGGCGGGCTTAGCCTTGTGTGCACTGAAGGTCCTTAGCAGATTCGTCAGCATCTCCTGGTTATATGGATTTCAGCTTCCTAATTAGGACGTTAGATTTTGGTGAGATTTGCTTTCAGATTCATATTTGTGGTCTAGAGATATTAGGATTAAATTTAAGGTATTTGTAGCTAGGCAGTACATTCTGTCTCTTTCTTACATTTCCCACTTTCACTCTTTCCTACCTCCTTGAAAATAAAGCTGCCACAGTCATTTTGACTTAAGCTATTATATTTTTAAACTAGTGACCACAATATTAGTTTAGAATTCTTATATTTAGCATAAAACCTAAATTTAAATTCTTATGAAGGCAGAAGAGTGAAAGGGTCAGGTACCTGGGGTTAAGTGACTTCCCCAGGGTCACACTGTTTGGAAATGTCTGAGATGAGATTTGAACTGAGAATCTCTCCTCTCTAAGGCTAGTCACTTAGGTGTTCCTACCCCTGTAACTTCTGCTACCCCATCAATAGTGATTGTGTGCTTTTAGGTATATTATGCTACTTTCTTTTCATAATAATAGCTAGCATTTGTATAGTACTTTTAGTTTTATAAGGCATTATTTATGATATTTCATCCTTACAACAACCCTGCAAATTGGGCTCATGGAGGTTAAATAATTGCTTCTGTTTACATAGTAAGTAATTGTCTAAAGAGGTATTTCAAATTAGGTTTTACTGATTTCAAGCTCAGTAATCTATTCCTCTGCTATGCAAGTCAGTGATCCTTAATTTCTCTGTCATTCTGTCAACTCATCCCCAAATGAATTGTGGGAAACCACTTCTTCCATACTTTCATATCCTCATCTGTCCCAGAAGCATGAGGTCTCTGCTGATTATCCAGGAGCAGGAAGCCAAAAATGAAGGATGATCTTTCAGTTTTCTGGAGCTCCTGCTATACCAAATGTATATATCATAACTAAGAACAATCTCCACCCACCCTAATCAAAGCAGGGAAGAATTCAACTCATCATCTCTTCTGTTCAGGCCTCTCTTCCCAAGCTTAATTGTTTAAGTAAACACCTTCTACCATAATTAGAGCTGAGAGCTCATGAAAGTATTTACTGAGCCTAGATCTGTGGTGTGAAATTCAAACATGCTGGTAGGTCACAGACTCTTTCATTTACTGAAGGCATTAATAAAATAAAGCCTTGTTTATGTGGAGAGGACAGAGAAAGACGAGCTGTAATGAGCTGTCGGGGAAAGCAGGAGAAAGGTGATAGGGTCTCTCAGAATTCTTTATCCAGCACAGTAATTATTATTTGCATAGTACAGTCTTTTAGAGTTTTTCTAGCCTGCAAGGCAGGCATTGACTATATGGCTGCTTTGAGAACTTGAAAGCTTCTTTAACTCCCAATGTAAATTATTCTCTTTTTTGTTAGGAGAAATAGAGTTCTGAGGAGATTTCTCTAGACCAAGAGGTATGATAAGTGCTATAAAAATGGGTCTCTGACCATGTTAGATGGCAGTTGAAATGAGAAACCCAGGGGAAGACAAGGTGGTCAAGTTCAGAAGACCTAGAAGTTAAAAGCTAAAAGAAAAAAAAAAGAATAAAGCAAAGTAGAATCCATAAATTGAAAAATAGATTACAGAAGAGTTCTAAGAAGAGGTCTAAAGGTAGGCATGATCTCCTAATAAGGCATCTATATTTCCAAGTGAAGATTGACTGAGAATTAAAAATTTTCTTTCTTTTTTTTTTAAACCCTTACCTTCTCTCTTGGAGTCACTACTGTGTGTTGGCTCCAAGGCAGAAGAGTGGTAAGGGATAGGCAATGGGGGTCAAGTGACTTGCCCAGGGTCACACAACTGGGAAGTGTCTGAGGACAGATTTGAACCTAGGACCTCCTGTCTCTAGGACTGGCTCTCCATCTACTGAGCTACCCAGATGCCCCCAGAATTAAAGATTTTCATAGTCATTAACTGAAAATTTTGGCTGAGGAAAACTGTCCTCCATTCTGCTTAAGAAAAGGTTAGATGTAGCACCATCAGTAGATGAAGGATGAAATTGTAGGTGGTTCAGAAGATTACATTTCAGGTGAGGAATATAGTTAAAGCACATCAAGATGGTAAAAGACCAGGATAACAGAGCAGACTGAAAGAAATTTTAGCAATGAATCGCTTTAGCAATACTTTCCAAAGCCCCTACCACTCAATGAATGCTGAAGTTGTCTAAAAGAGGTCATAAAGGGGTTATAACTCTGGCATCCCTATTAGGTAATCCTGTTGTGCATGACAATAGTTGATGACCTATTAGAAAGGAAAGCAATGGCTGAAGGGAAGAGAAACACTGGATGAGAACAATTGATCTAAAACTGAGAGGAGAAGCATGATAAAACAGCAGTTTTGCAAGATTGGAGGGATGAAGTGCCCCATACATGTATGTGTCCTGGTCACACATAACCCTTGCTAAATGGCACAGTGGGAAAATAGTGAGATATGGAGTCAGAAAGATCTCAGTTCAAATCCTGCTTCTGACACTGGCTATTTAATATCCCTTGGTATCAATTTCCTTTTCAGTAAAATGAGAAATAGGTGACTAGATGATAGAGTGGATTGAGGGCTAGGCTTAGAGTCAAGAAGACTCATTTTCTGAAGTTAAAATCTGGCCTCAGATGCTATTAAGTTTTGAAATTCACAATGTATAACCCTGTTTGCCTTAGTTTCCTTATTTGTAAAATGAGCAGGAGAAGGAAATGGCAAGCTACTCTAGTAATTCTGCCTAGCAAACCCCAAAAGAAGTCACAAAGAGTAAGATCAGACTGAAAATTACTGAAGTATCCATCAAAATGGGTAATTGGAATAATTGTGAGGAACAAATGAAATATTTTAAATGACTTTACAAACCTCAAGACACTATATAAATCATCATCATCAACGTCATCGGTTCATGTAGATGCCATGGTTGCAAATGTTCCCAGAGTGCAGATACCCATACATTATCTTTACGAGATAATACTCTTCTTGCTGAATGTCGGGAAGCAATTTCAATGCTGGTGGGGAAGGGAACTTACAATGTATTAATACTTTTCTATATTTATACGTATAAAGTTATTGATGTAGTTATAACTTACATAGTTATTTTATATAACATATATAATTTATATAGTTATAAAGTTATTTGTAAGTAATATCCTTGTTACAAACTATATATTTTATGTTTCACTGATAAAAAGAAATCTTCAAAACCTTTTTGGTAGGAGCTCCTGAGTTATGCTTTGCCCAGCATGATGATTCACACAGTACTTAGAAACTGAAGTCCTTCATTGGAGATTAGGGTCAGAGTGAGTAGGTCCACAGGGTGTGCCCCACAGAACACAAACTATCCTGTAATTCATAAGATAAAGTCATAGATTGCACAATGGCTACTTCTTGGACTCTAAACATGCCTTAGAGTTCTAGCTTTGGCTATTACAAAAACAAGGACAATAGTATCTCAGTTCTGGAGAGGATGCCTAAATTTCTATATGGTATTCACGAGTAAACTTTGATCAAATTTCTTTCCATGTCTAGAATAATTCCAAAAATCAGATTAGACTCACAGGACACATCTTCCAAATGAATGAAATCATCCTGTGAATGACTCAGCTTTTCTTTGCCTTCATGCCATTTTTATTGTAGCCTTTTATTTTTCAGGAAACTCATTTGGCTGTCCATGAAAATAAAAGATGAATATACATCAAATTTTCATGCCTAAAGAAAAGGAAGGGGAAGAGTAAGCTTGTATCAGTACACTTACCTGACCAAAGATAAACATCCTCCAGTGCTTTAATCACTAAAAAATAATTAGATGTAAGAGGAAAGGACAAAAGAGTAAGTTATTACCACTTTGGAAATGAGACTTAGAATTGTATGTTGAAAGCTGGAAAGAGACCTTAGAAATCATCTCTTCCAGTTCCCTGATACTTAGAACATGAAAGAGGTTCATGAAGGCAAATGGGCTTGCTTAGGTTTCAAAAAAGAAAGAGGGAGGAGTTGCATTGATGCTAGGATCTCTCACCCCATGTCTAGAAAGTATTCTTTATTATGTACCTTCCAGAATCATTAAATTCATTGAAATTATGAAGAGTAAAATGAGTAGGATGAAAACATTTTTTACTTCAAGAATTTCTTTCCTGTGATCAAATAAAGCTATTCAGGTTTATGTAGCTCAAAATAGCTATCATGAAAAACAACTCACCAATAACTTTTCAATGTCCCGTTGGAATGGGAATAATCATAAGTATCCAAAGAACAGATATAATAGGGAGTTTGAAACTAGCTCCCAATGATTTGTTATTTTCTCATGAGATTAGAGCTATATGGGATCTTAAAAATATTGAGTCTGGTATCCTACCCCTCTCATTTTACAATGAGGAAACTGATGGTAATAAAGATTGAGTGACTCGCCCAAGATCATTACCAATACTGAATTATAGAATCATGATTTAAACATGAATTGTCTATGTTCTCTATTATACAATGCTGCTTTCCTCTCTAGGGCCTGGGCTGTTAACTTTAGTGTGTCATGGACCCTATTAGAAGTTAAGTGAAGAATATGGACCTATTCTCAGAATATTTTAAATACATGAAGTTAAAGGAATGTAATTAAAAATTAAGTCAATTATATTGAAGTACAATTATCCGAACATTGAAACAATAAATTCACAGAGCCCAGGTTAAGAACCCATTATCTGGGGTGAGCTATAGGATGTAGGCCAAAGTGAGGGACTATGGCTATTGCTATTGAGTCCAGATTTGGATTAAATGGACATCAATGAAGCCTAGAGAAAAAAAAAAATCATTCCTCTTCCAATATCTTTAGTTCTGACCACATAGATCTTTTCTAAAATCACCCCAAAGTAAAAATAAAAGTGATCGTTCAAGGAGGCTGTATATTTGTGTATCAGTGCACTTTTCAAGGCTATAATGGAACCTACACCCTCAAGAAGGATCAGAGCAAAGAATGGCAAGAGAATTCAAGTAATGGCAGTGAGATGGGAAGCATAGTTCCTGTGATAACTTGGCACCCTAAAAAGGGATGCCCTTCTTGGGTATGGGATGGATTTCATCAGGGAAAACAGAGACTCAGGAAGTATCAAAATTCTCTCAGATCCTTTTCAGGACATGACTTCAACTTCCCTCCATCCCTGGCCATGAAGTTCTCAATGATAAGACACTGAAAATCTGTGTCTCTTATTTGCCAATTGCCTTTTGAGGTGCTTGAATCATTACTGGGTCACTGAGTGACACAAAAGGGACCACTTATGACTTTAATGAGCTGTGCTTCTGGCAGAACTACCTGTCCCTCTAGGACACACACCCCTTGGAGGACTCTGCCACCTGCTGTATAAGACAGAAGGAAAGAGCTTGGGAATGATTTGAATAATTTTACATGGATTTATCCCCCAATCCATTATTTAAGAAAAAAAAACTTTTTTTTAAATTTCTCATCACATCTTCCCCATTTGTTTCTTACCTTCATTTGTCCTCGATAAAATATGTGGTTATAGAATAGGTTTTACAAATGCCATGAAGCAGGAGGAAAAAAGCAAGTTAAAACACATACACACACCCACACTCACACACATAACCTAATTAAATCAAGAGGATAAGTTCAGCCCAACAAGATATCTGTAGAAATGAGTGGAGAGAAATAAAGGTACTCAAATTAGGGCATAGTAAAGGGAAGTCCAAAGTATAGACTACAGAGAAATGAAAAACGATTGATCTGGTGCCATTATTAAATGGAGGTAATGGTAGTTACCATCCAATGTCACTGAGATAACCAAAGATTCTTGAGGTCACCATTCTTTTTGCTTCTTGGTCAGAATTTATTTATTAGGAGTTACAAAAGAGACAGATTCAGATTAAAAATGAAGTTATTAGGGGGGAAAATCCCCAAATTTAGTTATCACAAAGGGGATATGAGGTGCCTTGATAGGCAGTAGGTTTAGGTTTTCCCCCTTCCTAAAAATCTTCATAGACAACAATCATAATTTTTTGGGGGGAAATGGATGGAGAGGGTTTATTACAGATTCCTTTGGAAGGCTGAGGTACATGACTGTAGAAGTCCTTTTATTTTCTAAAAATGATATTTTTTCTCAAACTTTTTGTTTAATTTCCATTGCCTTCCCTGTACACATCCTAGCAGATACAAGAAGTGTAATGTCTTTGCTGCCCTTTGGTGTTGCTTCTTCATCTTTAACATAGTTTCCCATAGCATAGTTCCAAATAGTATTACTCTCTTAATTTCATTTTTACCTATGTATCCCCCTATTATATAAATATAATTTTTAAAAAATATTTTAAACCCTTACCTTCTGTCTTGGAGTCAATATGGTGTATTGGCTCCAAGGCAGAAGAGTGGTAAGGGCTAGGCAATGGGAGTCAAGTGACTTGCCCAGGGTCACACAGCTGGGAAGTGTCTGAGGCCAAATTTGAACCTAGGACCTCCCGTCTCTAGGCCTGGCTCTCAATCAAGTGAGCTACCCAGCTGCCCCTTAAATATAAAATTTATAAAAAATAAATCTCAATTTGACTTTATGAATCATTTCATGGATGGATGCAGCTAAAAAATGCATCTCTAAGTGGTCTCACTAAATGTGATAAATTTCTCTATGCTGATCCAGGCTGGTCCTTGGAAAACATACAGTTCACTACCAGGATTCTATATGAAAGCTTCTCAGCCTCCAGAACTTGCAAAGCTATCATTTTTCTGGCATCCCAAAATTTCTGAATGATGGGAGCTCAAAATAGTTCTTTTCAATCATCTTGCTGTATCTGCAAGAAACTCGAGGCCTGCAGAGTTTAACTTCTGATTCTTTTAAGGTTAAATTTGAATGCTGAAATTAGAGTGATAGGGTCCTATATTCAGATCCCATCTCGGACTCTTACTGACCACATCACCCTGGGGAAGTCACTTAAAATTGATCGGTCTCTGTTTCTTCACACAAAACATAAATATAATATCATCACCCTCTCCAGGTATATTTTTGCTGCATCTTCACCATCATGGTAACAAATACATTTGCTGAGCATTGATCTTCCCCTTTTAAGCCTTTCTTGACTTTTGTATAAGCAGAGTCTAGTAGAATAAGGATATTTATATTGCTATTTCTTTGAAAAAAAAGTTGAGTGACTTTGAGGAGGTTATAATGAGATACTACATGAAAAATACTTTACAGATCATAAATTATGATATTTATAATCTAAAGTATTTGAAGATAGCAGTGATGGTAAAGTAATTTTAATGATAAAACTGCAGCTAACTGGTGAGGAGATTCTGGAACCTTGACTTTGGATATTAGTTAGATTTCTTCAGCTAATACCTGATGAATTAGGGGTTTTATTCCAGGTAGAAAGGCCTAATCATTAAAGAAATCTTTTGCCTTATTGTGTCTGATGTAAGATCTTTAGATAGAGAAAAGTGATAGCTTGGCTCAACCTAGGTCAATTTGCCCCGTGACAATTTATGTCATAACTAATTTGTTACCCTTCCTAAAACAGCTATACATTAAGGGTTCATTGTCCCATATTAAGACCCTGGGGAAAAATTCTATCATAATCAAGGTAAAACAAAATAAACACAAAACTATCTGCTTCCAGAGAGAGAAATAATTTACTGTGAGGGCAAGTTGAAGTATGATTTTCTCAATTTCTTCATTTTTCTTGCTTTTGTGGCACGGCTTATATAGAAATATGTTTGGCATTATTGCTCATGTACAATATCATATCCCTTTCCTTTTCAGTGGTTGGGAAAGGGATTAAGGGAGGAAGAAAATTTGGGAATATAGATTAAAAGAACAAAGAATGTTTAAAAGTAATTAAGAAATACAACGATATCAACACAAACTTCTTCTAGTCATCAGAGCTATTCAAAAGTAAAATGAGCTAACTGAGGAAGTTCAGAGTTCTTACTAGGAACAGATCTTCAAAATGAAGAGGAGTGATCAATTACTAGAGAAAACATAGAGAAGATTATTCCTCAGGGTAATCTAAGTTAGATATCCTGATATAGCTTCAACTTTTAAAGCCTTATTTCTTTTCCATCACCAAGTCAGAATTATTCTTCAGGCATATCACTATTAAATAAGGGTGATGGCCAGACTATATACATTTTTTTATCTTTCAGTTCCTGTTATTGTCATTCCTTTCCAATTTTTTTCTTCAACCTCCTTTGAGTTACTAATTTTTAAAAGTGTATGGTACATATGAAGGAAGGAATCCTGCCCGTACCAGAAATTAACCAATGCTATAAAGCAATAATCATTAAAAAATGGTGTTGGCTAAGACATAGAGCTGTAGATCTGTAGAATAGATTAGGTAATCAACACTTAGAAGTTAATGTCCATTGCAAATTAACATTTCATAAACCAAAAGATTCAAGCTTTTGGGGAAAGAACTCACTATTTGACAAAAAACTTCTGGAAAATTGGAAAAAAAAAACATGAATCAACATCTCACACCATACACCAAGATAAATTCAAAATGGATATCTGATCTGGAAAAAGAAGGTGACACCATAAATACCATAAACACATTAGAGAAACATAGAAATAATTACCTGTCAGACTTATGGATAAGGAGAAAATTTATGACCAAACAGGAAATAGAAAATATTTAAAAAATATATAACTTTGATTACATTAAATTTACAATTTGCACAAATAAAAGCAATGCAGCCTTGATTATAAGGAAGACAGCATATTTTGGGGAAATACTGTATCAAGTATCTCTGACAAAAGCCCCATTTGTCAAACATATAGAGAAGTGAGTCAAATTTATAAGATTACAAAGTATACTCCAATTCAGGAATGGTCAAAGGATATATAAAAAAGCACATCTCATAGGAAGAGATTTATACTATCCCTACTCATGAAAAAATGGTCTAAATCACTATTGATTAGAGAAATGTAAATTAAAGCAACTATGAGATATCAACTCACACTTTCCAGTTTGACTAACATGACCAAAAAGGAAATTGATAAATGTTAGAGGGGATGTGAGAAAATTAGGTCATTAATACACTATTGGTGGAACTGTGAACTAATATAATCATTCTAGAGAACAATATGGTAACATGTTCAAAAGCCATAGAAGTATACATTTCCTTTGACTTGGCAATATCAATACTGGATCTGTGTCCCAAAGAGATCTGAGATAAGGGGAAAGGATCTCCTTGCTTCAAATATTTTTAGCACCTCCTTTTGTGGTGGCAAATAATTGGAAACTGAGGGGTTGCCCATCATTTGGAGATTGAATGAATTAGATATGGTATATGATTTCAATGGAATAACATTGTGCTATAAGGAATTATGAACAGGATGAGTTCATATAAACTGATGCATATGAACTGATGAAGTAAGCAGAAGCAGGAGAACAATATATACAGTAGCAGAAATATTATACAATTTTCAACTGTGAGGGCTTAAACCATTATCAACAAAAGAAGTCTCCAAGATAACCATAAGGGACACATAAAGAAAATGCTATCCATAATCAAAGAAGGAATTATCAGAATCTGGGTGTAGATCAAAACATTCCATATTTTCCTATTTATCCTTCATGAGATTTCTATTGTATGTGTGATATGTGTTTTTTATCATGACATGAGCAATATGGAAGTATGTATTACATGAAAGTATGGATATAACTTATATCTTACTATTCATCACCTTGGTCAATACAGAGAGAGATAAAATCTGAATTTTTAAAATGTCAAAAAAAAGTTTTCACAATATAGGAGGCATAGTCTGAGACCTTCAAGCACAGCTCTGGGATGTAACAATCCCATGATGGATATTTGTCTTTGCCTATGTTCTGATGCTTGTACTTGCCCATCATGTTTGTGTTCAGATTCCATGGAAACTCTTGTGTATGTATCATGTAACTCATCGAAACCCACTGAAACCCCTGCACAAGAGGTCTTCTAAGTATAAGTTGTTTCACATATTGATATATCTCTCTATAGAATTATTGTCTAGACTTAATGAAGTATGGCGGTTGCTTTGTGTTTGCTTAAGATCATTCTGTTGATTATTACCTATTCCTATGTATGTGGAAAGCTCGTGAGGGAATGCCAGCTTATTTCCCCCCCACACCCATAAAAGTAGAAGTAATTCTCAATAAACTTCCCTCACCTGCCATTAGCAACTTGATGCTCCTGATCCTGCTGTGTTCACATCATTCTTCTTACTGCCTTTTGAGAACCCCTGAATTTTGACAGACTGGTCATAAAAATATGTTTCTACAGGTAATTGAAAAATAAAAACATTTTTAAAAGTGTATAGCACATAGTAGGCACTTAAATGCTCATTGATATATTCACTTTGGAGACAGAGAAGTGGGTTTCTGAGACTTCAAAGTGGGTGAGGACTGAACCTGAGAGAAGACTGAAGTTTCCATTTCAAATTTCTGTTCCAAACTGACTATTTGATGAAGAACTTTCACTACCCAGAGACATGACTTAGCAGGAGATAGAAGGCTAACAAGTAGAAGATGACACCTCAAGATAAGGAATCGCAAAACCTGGCATGCATCAAACTTCACTCCTGGCCACTGTCCTTCATGTCCTAATCCCCTCTGACAAATGGACCCATTTTACTAGCTAATAATAATATTGTTATTTTATTTGTATTACTAATATCAGTAAGTTCTGCATAATTAACTGGGTCTGTTTTTCAGAACCAAATTAGCTAACTGCACAGAGACACATCAATAATAGACTGACAACCAGCTGATTTTTGATGGGGGATGTATGGAAAATAAAAGGTGTAATATGCTGTAGTGAATAAGGTACTGAACTTGAAGTTAGGAAGACCTAGATTTAACTCCTTTACTGAACACTAGATGAAAAATCCAGTGAAATTGACTAAGTCTACTGGTACCTGTTTCCTCATCTATAACCTTGAGAGGTATGAAGTTTGAAGGTCTCCACATTTCCTCCAAACAGAATAAGTTAAAGATGTCCTTAAGTTTTGCATCATCCCTTTAGCTTTGGTAGTGACATTAGCAGAATGAGAGGGAAGGAGAGCAGAGAATACTAAGAATAACATAACATATTAGATCTATCAATTAACTCAAATTTGACTTACTGTCCTTTCAATATAAAAAAGCATCTAGGTGATGAGTGTAAGGGCTGGAGGCAAAAAGACTTGAGTTCAAATCTGACTTCAGACATTTACTAGCTATGTGACCCTGGGCAAGTTACTTAAATCTGCCTCAGTTTTCTTACCTATAAAATGAGCTGAGGAATGAAATGGGAAACCAGAACAGTATCTTTGCCATAAAACCCCAAATGAGGTTACAAAAAGTCAAGCATGACTGAAAAAGACTAAACAATAAAAACACTTTCAATATAGAATCATTGAGTGACAACAGAAAGGATATATTGGTAGGGGAATTAATGGAAAGGAGAACATTGCCCCTAAATAGAGGGATCTCCCATGTTCTTCTTAGGAAAAAAGGAGATAAAATAGTAGATTTTATTGCACATCTAAAGGCAAAGAGGAAATATTATTTAATTGGATTTTTGAGCATCACATATCACTATACTAATAATAAGTATATGTTAAGCAAAAGCATCATGAAAATAATGACAACTTAAACACCAATATCAGTTTCTGAGAATGAGATGGTAGAGAAATTGTCTGAAAACTTTGATTAGATCCTTCAAATTAAATCAACATATGTGTTGGTTTTAAGATTAAAATTAATATCCAGTGACTCCAAATGTTATATTTTATAAGATTTTTTAGTAATCACTTCAAGTAAAGGAATAGAAAGGTAATTATCTAACAAAATAAAACCATGTGCCCAAACTCTACTTGACTTTTAAAAAAATGCTCCACCAAAGCCATGTCAGGAAGAGAAGAGAGCAAGAGGCAGCACTACCTAGAATTTATATCCTGCCTATGTCAGCATGTAATGACAGGAGGAGAGTGGGGTGCTAGGAATAGTAGCTATAGGGTACAGACCCTAATTACATAAATTCCCCTGTGATCCTTTGGGAGACTAGTCTTCCCAATGGATTATTTAAATATAACCAACTTATAACTTTAACTTGAGATACCTACAATATTGCTGTTTCTAAAGGGAAATTACAATAATTTGGGGATAACAGGGAGATAAAAGAGAAAAAGAAAAATACTAATGATTGCTACATTGACCAAAAAAAAATTAGAGGGCAGACCCCTTTGGCCTAAGAGTGTACATACAAAACAAATTCATTCAACCCCACACAGTTCAATCCACCACATCCCAAAATTCACTCCGGATCTTCTTGTTACAATGTGTGGTTTCTGCAGGCATCTTCACAGTGCCTTCTCTAGTTTACCTTCTGAGTTCAGAGAGGTAGCAATTTTCTTATCTTAAAATTACTCTCAAGAGAATTTAAACTTTGTATTATAGGATAATAATACAATTTCCCCTGAGGAGGGTGTTGATAACCACATGGATCACTCAGAGATACATGGCTGAGTTATGAGGTATATGAGTCAGGTATCAAAAGAAATCAAAAACTTTAAAAAATCCAAATAAAAGAGAAAAAAAACTTCTGGATGAAATATAAAATATCATAGAATTATGTGCAAAAAATTTAAGGTAGGGAAAAATAAACCTATAACAGGTTCTTGAATCAGGGCCTGATTAAAGTAATTTATGTCACATAAGCCTGTAGTAGCAATTATGAAGTTATCCAATCAGTTGCCAGGACTAGAGAAAATTATGACACTAAGAAAGAAGGAAAAGGTACTAGATTTTAGCAGCAAATGGAAAAATAGCATTCCCTGGTCTGATTTATCTTTTCTCTCAGTGATAGGGGAGCCAGAATGGCAGCCAAACTTTGGTCCATGGTATAATGTGGCCCAGGTAAAACCTGCATCTGATGTATGTCAAACTGCTGTGACCTCAAACATCAAACAAGTTCAAGTCCTCTTGTCTTGATGCAGAATCTCATAAATCCCATTGGGATTGGTTGGCCTCTTTGACCCTATGCTTATTGACATTATGCAGGTTAACTTTGTGCTTCTGTGGCACTGTCCAATTGCTCTTTTTTGTGTCCCCTTCCCTTGGAATTAGACACAATAATTATGCAAAATCCCATAATTTTTAAACAGTCAATGACACTGTTTCAACAGTCTAAAGCTTTTGGATATGCATTGATATTAGGGCTAATGGATATTTTAAACTTACCCTGGTACAAAATTAAAAAATAAATAATAATACTGGCATCATGTGCTTCAAGTACAAAAAAAGAAAGAAAAAAGAAGAAAACTCAAATACTGTTTTGCAAGGGAAAAGAATAATACAATTAAAATGTTTTTTTTTAAATAAAAAATATATAGCTTACAATCAGTGACACACTGCATCAGCCCAGAAGAGGTAGAATGCAAAGATTTCTCACCCCAAAATGAGATCCATTTCCTTTTTATCTTGGCCATGATCCACAGTTTGAGTGCAAATGATTTTCACCAAGTAACATCTTTATAAAACAGTAGTACAGGAGGTAATGGACATTCAAGATGTAGCAAATTTTTTTAAATTAATAAAAAGCACATCAAATTCTCTAAAGGGTTAGTAATACAAGTTTTGTCCAACTAGTTTATGGACTTTGATAATGGTATTTTCTCCAGTCCAATCATAGGACAGTACAAATAAGACAGTGTAACAGAATGTACATATAATAACCAAAACACAGTAACCGAAAAGTGACATAGTATAACAGAATATATTATAGTTTCACTAATATATACATTTTAAAAACAAAATTAAATATTAAACAAACACTCAGGAAATACAATATTTGTGACAGGATACAGGCATTGAATTCAAGAGTCCTTTTCTCCAATTCCAATAGAGACTTGTTCACTATTTTGGAGGGGAACAAAACTGAAAGATTAACATCAATTAAACAATGGAGTCTATAAAGGCTTAAAATTCGCCTCCAGATCTCATTAAGGTTCCTTCTCTTCCTAACTATCATCATCCATTTAGATTCCTTTGGTCATACATCTGGGGTTCCTCATACCTGCACTGGGAATTAATGTGGATGAATCCCATATCGGATGTGTAGCAGAGACTGGAGAGGCCCAAATGACAAGGGGGCATAGGGAGATGACTCTACTCCCTGAATCTTAAAAGTACCCAAGCTAATTTCAAGGACCAGTGCACCAAGGATGAGTAGGAAGAAAAGACACCCTAAAATTGGGAGCTATTTGAGCTTGGCAAGGCTCTCTGAACACAGGACCTGTTTGAGATAGGCAGTAAATTGAGCCATCCTTGCAATCTCTATTTCCTGTTCATAGGTGATACTACCCTAGTATGCACTGACTAAGAATAAAAGTCTCACAGGGAATGCTTGGGAGAAAAATTCCATCCCTCCTTCCCCCTCAGGGGTAAAACCAGTGGCCCCATGATACTTAGTCCCCATCCCCACAGCATGAAAACCCTCCTGGATTAGCTAGGTTAGGTTTGGGGTAGATGTGTGGATCTAGCACAGGAGTGAAAACCTATTTCACCCTCTTCTTAAGAACTTCTAGCATATGTTGAAAAGATGTAATGCAAGCTCACAGTAGATCATCTGGTCACAGATAAACAGAAACTACAGGTTGGGCAGGGACCACCCAGGCTGAATTGGCAAAAGTAAGTGGCAGCAGCAGCAGCAGTAGCTTGGCTTTCATAGTGGGCTCTGAGGCAGCAGCCAGGGACACTGGCTCAAGCAGATGGGCACAGGCCGATAGGCATGAGAAGTGGTAGGAGACAAATGCAGCTTTGCAAAATTTATCTACTCCCTATTCTTTACTCAGTCTTTTTATAAAAAAATGAGAATTCTTTTCCAACTTCAGTGGCTCCCATAAATGTAAGATGAAAATTAATATATCTAATAACTTGAAGTATTATATTTTATAAGATTTATTAATAATCACTTGAAGTAAAGGAATAAAAAGATAATTATCTAACAAA
Organism: Monodelphis domestica; assembly: GCF_027887165.1. Lineage (NCBI taxonomy): Eukaryota > Metazoa > Chordata > Mammalia > Didelphimorphia > Didelphidae > Monodelphis > Monodelphis domestica. The sequence continues at coordinate 39,273,352 of NC_077227.1, forward strand.
ATAAAACCATGTGACCAAGCTCTCTTTGCTTGTTTAAAAGAACTACTCCCCCAGAGCCACATCAGGAAGAGAAGAGGATGAGAGGCAGAACAACACAGAACTTATATCCTGCCTATGTCAGCATGTAATGACAGGAGGAGAGTGGGGTACTGGGAATAGTAATTTTAGGGAAGAGATCCTAATTACAAATGGTACTCTTGTTAACTTCAGTGTAAAAGTAAATGTAATGTAAAAATGTAAAATGAGAAAGATGAGGATGGGGAGAGATTGAAGAGAAAACAGGAATCAGAAAGAAGAAATGAGAATCCAAGGAGCTTTACTTTATATGGAAGTTTCGTGACTTTATTATATGGACAATTCATTTGAGAAAGAATTGAAAGATACTACATAGACATAGTAATCACCAAATAACACCATAAAGGATAAAACAGATTACATATTAATAGATAGGAAAAGATTTCATATTGATATGGGTGGGAGGGAATGTTTATATTTAGAACATCAATTCATTAGAGCTAAGGTTATAATTAATATTAAAAAGGAAAAAATGATAATGAAAATCATTTCAACAAGAAATTGAAAATTAAATACAAAAAATAATGCAGAGTCATAAAATCAATGAATGTAATAATTGAATGAAGAAATGTAATTATGTCCTTTTTTCCCATAACAGCAACAGAATGACTGAGGAAGTGATTCAGCAAATATCTGCTTTATTACCAGAGATCTGGTTTATTACCTATGGAAATATTGGATTTGAATATTTATAAAACTCATGAAATTATTATAAAAATTCATTTAAAATTTTTACAAAAATGGATGGTTATATGTTGTATTGCCTCATAAAGCATATTGAAACATGGGGGGAGGGTAAATAAGTTTAAGGAAAGTTTTTGTAAGAAATCCAACTATGCAAAATCATCCCAAAGACATTCAAGGATTAAATTGGAAAAGATTTGAAAAAATTATATACATCTTTTTTTCTTCCTCATAATTAGTCAAATCACCACACCAGAACCCTAACATAATAGCACTAAATATGTTTATAAAATAGAAACAGCATTAAAGAGGACAAAAAGAAATCTAGTAACATTATTGGTCCAAGTATATACGGGGGATATCCATACAGAAATGACACAATCATGAGGTCATCAATGAATCCAAGGAAATGAAGATTCACAAGATAAGGAAAAAAAAATCTAGACCCACTTGATAAAAAATTAACTAAAAGAAAATATTGAAGGAGAAAATTCATAATTGCCTAAGTACATGCCTAATCTTGTGTCTCTACAAACCTTGATGAGGTTTGTCTATACATCAACAATCCACAAAGGCATTATACTATTAGGGAAGAAACAATTTAAAAAGCAATATTTATGGATGGACTATACATTTACTATTTCATAATTAAGTGAAAGATGTAGGGAATATAAGATTTCTTTCTACTTATTGTTGTTGATTTGATTCGGCATAAGAAAATGCTGCCCTACAAAATCACTTACAACAAGGTCTCTCCCAATCATTCATCAAAATCACTCAAAATTCCTGGGAAGAAATAACAACAAAAATAATCCTATTCTATAGCCATCTAATAATGGAATCATCAGGTGAGGTATAAAACAAGAGAGATGGATGCTCGCCAAATGTATTTATTAACCTGATGGTAAAAGTGCTGAAAAATACATTGAAGTGGAATTCCTTGAGAAAAATGAGATCCTCTATATACTAGTAATTGAAGGCAGTTGTGCTGATTACATCAAGCCTTAGACATCTCAGAGGCTCCTGGAAGATATAGGTAATCACTTAGAGTAGTTTGGCTTATTCATTCATACAAGAAAAACCAAGTAGATAAAAGATAACTTTTGCCCAGCTTTCAACATGTATTTGGATGACAGCCCTATAGAGCTAATCAGTAAATATATCACAGTCAAATGGGCAATCAGTTGCATCTGGACTTAAATCAGGAAAGAGAATCAGTAATATTGACTTTGGGAAAGCATAAAATTCCTTTACTGATCCCAAACTGCCCATGGGAAAAACGGCCAATTCTATTAATATTCTTACTTATTTTGCTATGTTGCAATGAACCATATACTATGAGTATCTCCAATAAATTAAAAATTACTATCATACAGCAGGCAATGGTTCACATCCAAACTTGTTGAGCGTTATATGGCCACAGCATATAACCAATAAGAAATTACTAAGGAGGAGGAAATAAAAGATGTCATGAAGGAATGTGTGATAGGAAAGATAGATTGGTCATATAGTAAGAATGAAGGCTAGCCAATGAATAGCCAGAAAGCTCCACTGGTACACTGTCAATGTCTGGAGAAAGTGAAGAAGCCCTCTCGGACATATTGGGTGGACCAGTTGTGGTGAATTTATGAGAGTACCTAGAAAAGAGTCTTCCAGAACAGTTAGATATAGTTGAAGAGTGATTTGTGCCATGACAGGAAACTCTGGGATAGAGGAAGGCACGTATCTCACTGTCCTATACTGCCTTTAAGTGAAATTCTCCATAGAAGACTTGAGATCGGAGCTTCATTTCAATACTTAATGGACCTTGTATTCTAGAGCAATTCATTGAAGCACCCTATGCCTCAATGTCCCTATCTATAAAATGGTGATAATAATAGCTACCCCAAGACTGACTTCCTAAGGATGTTAAGAGGATAAGGTCAAGTCAGATCACAACTATGTAGCATCTATAAGTCTCCCCTCCCTCTCTTTGATCACAGCTGTTTAGAATAATCCCCACAGTATAAGTTGTGTAAAAAAGCCAAAATATAAGATTGCTCAGATGCCTTTGTGCTGTCATCTCTGTGTGGTGGATCATCAGGAAGATGCTGAGGGAAAAAAACAACCCTATTATGTTTCCCAGTAGAAGCAATGATTTTCCCTCCCTCCTTCTCTGCTTGTCACTGCCCATTTAGAACAGGAAAAGAATCTCAAAACTGACAGGCAGACTACTGAACTACGTTTAGTCCAACAAACAAAAATAAATGAAGGGTGTTTGGATTTGATATTTGGAAATGAGGCTCAGTTTTATGTGGCTCTTGTTTGATATGGGAGATAGGAATTCACAATACAAAGTCTAAAAAGAAAAAGAAAGACAGCGGAAGGCTTTTCTGGCTCCATTTCTATAGATCACTAGACACCAATCATATTCATGAGGTTCCAGTTTTCAATAAAAACAAGAGGACGTCCCTTTGCTCATCATCAAAGATGGAGACATAACTGAGCCCCAGTGGCAGTCCCTATATTGAAAGCCCAAGGGCTATTAGCATAACAAAGCTTATAGTTTAAGATTACAAAATACAGTTAGTAGATAATTAAAAAAAAACTCTTCAAGCATATAGTTAGATCTTGACTTCTAACAGACAGATTATAGAAAAGACAAGGAAACCAGATTTCTGAAATCCAAGAGGGAGAGAGAGAGAGAAAGGAAACAGGACCATTGTGGAGGAAGGCACACATGATAGGAATGTAGACTGGAGATAATGAGGTCCTATCTGCATGTTAAATAAACATCCTCAACCAGACCTGGTTCTGCTTCACAAAGTGGACTGGTAGGCTAGAGTGTATGAGTTGAAGAATGGTTTCTATCCCCACTAAAGCAATGTAACAATGGACTTCATTATCCTTCTGCCCACCCACCTTCCATGTCTCCCATTATCTTAAACATTAATGTTATTTCCATTTAGATGGCCCCTGACACTTCAAACTCAACTATATCCAAATTAAAGTTATTATCTAATTCTCTTTCTCTTCCCCATCTCAAACAATGGAGTATATGAACTAAATGCTATCTAAGATTTCTTCCAGCTTTAAATTCTTTGGACTCCTACTTCTTTGCCCTCTCCCCATAACTTAAGATTGAAGCTCAGTTGAATCTCCATAAGATTGTCAGATAGATTTAAGAGGTCTAAAGAGAATAATGCTCCAAAAATATAATTTGGCTTACCTTGAGTGCTAACTATACAGACAGTTGAAAAGTAAGTTCTTTTGATTCTCCTATTTGTTTCTAAGAGAGGTATTGTTGCAACGTGGATATAAAATCTTCTAGATTCAAGTTTTGCCTTAGATATATACTGCCTGTATTCAAGGCAACAAATTTGAACAAAAGGGTAACCTGAGACAAATCTCTGAATATAACATTTATTAGCAGAATCATGCTACCTCTCTATTAATGTGTTGATGGCTTCCCTCCAATCATGCCAAAAATCCCACACAGGCAGACAATTCCCTTTTTATTGGTTTTTGGACATATAGAAGAAAGAACAGAATAGCATAGATGATATCACAAAAGGCAACATGATTGATTACAAGACTGAGGTACAAGGAACAACGTGATTGACTGGAAGTTTGGTAAAGAGTACTAGAAACAACTCCCATTCTTCCTTCATGAAACTACTTAGTACTTACTCATTGTTTAAGACCAGGAACAAGATAAAACTGTTTGACTTCAGAACAGCAAACCAGATATGCTTGAAAGATAGCTTGGTAGGATAAAGATATTAGGCCCAATTTCCTTGCCTTCTTACACATTCCCCAAGGTTAGCAAAAATTCCTTGAGACAAGACTAGATCAGTGATTAGCAGAGAGCTATATTTCCGAAGTTAGCCTATTACAGACCAACTGAATTTAAAGACAAAGAACCAAGACTTAAACAGTTACAGAACAAAATCAATAAATGAAACAAGATGGATATTAATCTTCCCAAGTTTTATTCACTGAGAAGTTAAAATGAAATCTCAAAGACCTTCAATAGTAGCTTTGCTTGGCTTCCCTTCCATGGATCAACATGCCTCCAAACCAGACATTTCCTTGCAGCTTCCTAATTTTTCAACCTCCTTCTAAATTGTTTCCCCTATTAGATAGATACTAATCTTCTTGAGGACAGGGACTGCCTCTTTTTCTTATTTATATCCCAAAGGGTGCCTGAAACATAGTAGAGTATTAATAAATATTTTAAATTGAATTGAATTAAATGATAAAATCTAGCTTGAGGTAATTGTCTTCTCACTATTCTCCTTGATATCATCAACTGTTATACACCATCCCTGAAGACAGTGTGTGCTTCTGAAGGGACTCCATAGATAATGGCAGCTGGTTTGTATCTAGCCCTACTAAAGGAAATTAGATAAGAGATCAATAATTATTGAATTATGGAGCAATAGGGAGGACCTAGCTGATGTGAGGCAGCACAGATTTATCACCAATGAATTAAAAAAGATTTAGTGATCTAATTCTTCAGATTAGAAGTGGCAGCCAAGAGCCAGACTATGTCCATTTGAAGGGATGATTCCCAAGCTCTAAAAACTTGCACAAAATAAACATTTTAATTTTTGTTTTATCTTCTTATCTCCCTCAGTTGCTATTTAAACTGTTAAATACAACAAAAAGTGAACTTTTGTCTCTAGTAAATTGTGGAAAAGAAAAAGTTTGAACATGTAATATTCCTTTTCTAATCTTTTTATTGACATTGCAGTTTGTTTCACAGATTTAGAATCTACTTATTCCCACTTCAGGTTTTTAAAATTCATATATTTTGTTTCCTTCAAAGTTCAGTTCTGTTGCACTTGCTTCCCCCCTAAAAATAATTTTGTGCTTATATATTCACTCATATGATATTTTGTATCTCATTCTTATGTCGCCTCTCTCAATAGAACATTAGCTCCTTGAGGACAGGAATTCTTTTTTTTGTTGTTGTCTTCATATCCCCCACATTTAGTCTACTTCTTGACACAGAGTCACTAATTAATAAATACTTATCAGTTGGTTGCTATCTAAGACAGCAGATATGGGAGAAACAACAGAGAGTGCATCTCCACTCAACACATCTGGAAATCTGGCCTACCAGAAGAAAAAAAACCCTACATAGAGTTGTAAGCATTCAGGGTTGGTCAGGTCTGAACATCAAGAATATTTTTTAATACATTCTTCAACATGATGCTACCATTCCCCTTCAAGGTCCTGGTCTAAGACTTTACTCATAATAAATTTCTGTCCTTAATACTCTGTGGCAATGTCATAACTAGCATGTAGTAAAGGGGACTTTGTCCTGGAATGACATTTTATTAGAGTATGTTGAAGATAATATACTTCTTCTCATAGCAACCACCATCTTTATGCCTCATCTTGTAGTATTCAACTGTCTTGGTGTCCATCTCAAATGACTCTCCATCCCCATCTTTACTGGAATAAGGTTCAGTCTATCCTCTCTAAGAGTCGAATGATTGCATTCTCAGACTGTCACAACCACCCCAAACATTCTGGCAGAACTAAAAACATTCCTAATTATCTCTGTGGTTGACACAGATTCTTAGAGACAATAACTATGACAACAGTCAGTTTCTGGGCTCACTTTCCATATGAGAAAATTTTTACTCTTCTTTGATGAGTACCTTTGCCCTAGTCAGAAAACAAGGTGAAGAATGCAATCTTGAGTTAGCTCCATGAAGAGCTGGCAAAGTCAGGAGGCACCCAATCACCTCCAAGGGGGATTTTTTTATTCTCAGTATTGAAAATGGGAAGATCATATCTAATCAGTGTCAAACCATCCCAGATACTAGTCTGCTTTATTTTTAACTCCAATTTCCTAGAAAACAATAACTTTGACAAGGTTGTTCCTTTAAATCTGTTCTCTGAATTTTTACCCAACCAGATCCAAGGTGGCCCCCTCTTCCACCCTTCCTTCTATAGTCTCATTAGCAAAATATAAGGATTGATTTTTTTCCTTCAAGCTCTATTTCCCTGAGGCTACTTCATTTCTGTTTCAACAATTAGGTCCATTGACATTAAGGTCAATACCCAATGAAATCTGTCACCAAATAGCTGTTTTGAATCAAATCCTGCCACCAAGGCAACTTCCCCTTCTGTACATATATGTATATCTGAATGAATACTTGTGTGTGTGTGTGTGTTTCTCTCTTCACAACTGTTTCTTGTCTCTATCTCTGTCTATGTAGTAGACTTAATGAGGCCAAAGTGAGACAATTGAGTGCTGCATGGACTTTACCTAGTCACTATTTCTCTACCTAATCCCAACCAACCAGCTGTCTTGTAAATATATGCCATTTGTCACAATATGGATTGGGCAATGAAGTGTAAATTATTTGGTGCAAACCTTTCCCCATTACTGGAGAAATCACTCCAAGTGCTTGACCTACAAATGAAAGGTTGGGACCACTGATTATGGAAATAAAGGATAGCAAATTTTTGTAACACAAGGACTTCCTGCACTAAAGTTCTCCCTTAGTATTTAATATCCATGTGTGCCTGGCACATAGTCCTTGGCATGCAATGATTGACAAAGAATAAGCCCTAAATGAATAATAGAGATTGATTAAATCTGACTTTGATATAACCCTGCATTCCCAAAGGCTTTTCTAAGGAATAATAAGTTTCTTGAGGCTCTACTAGATAGTCTGAATATGTGCAATGGATATTCCAGTGAAAAATAAATTCCACAAAGGCCTAATTCACTAGGCAGTCTTTGAAATTAGCTTACCTAATCCCATAATATTTATTCCTCAATTCTCCATAGTGTGTTGTTGTATTTAGGGGCAAATGTACTCTGAAAATAACCCTAGCAAATCTTGAGTTCTCATACAATGGATGGTATACCCACAAGAGTCAAATTATGGATCCTTTCAATATGAAAGACTGAAAAGCGTGTTCATTTGATTGACTCAGCTGCTCACCAGCTCAGAGAAAAGAGAATGTCAGGCTTCCTACTTACACATCTCCTGATATGAAGACATAGGATCCAGATGCAAATATCAGAGAAACTTGTTGATACAGATTATTTTTTTAAAGAGGAAAACTGATTTTTGCTTGTAGATTAAAAAAAAAAACCGACAATAGTGAAATGCAGAGTATTGACTTAGCTGTGTGACATTGGGCAAGTCACATAACACTCTGAGATTCAGTTTCCTCATCTGTTAAATCTGGTGGTTTATTGGAACCTCTCCAGCTCCATGTTTATTATCTCATGAAACAAAACTAATTGACTTTTTTTAAATTCTTCACTGGACTATGTTTATACTATGTAGAAACATCCCGTGGGAAGTGAGACTATAACTCCCTTTGTTTTATTGTTCCTTCAGAAAATAATATTTACAAATAATTTGCCTTCCCCAAAGACAAATAGAATGGATGAGAGCACATTAATGAATAACTAACAGATTGTGCTTTGATGCACATGAAAGAATTGGTTGGGGGGATCACTTCCATTTAAGAGAATTCCTACCTTTTTAAAATTTGACCCTCCGCCCTGAAATATTAATTAATTGGTATGGGAATATGAGGTGAGGAGCCACATTCAATAAACTACAGAAATAAGCTTCTGGGAACATCTTTTTCCATCTTTCCCTTTAAGCTTGTTTTGTAAATGTTTCAGGGTAAATGCTCACAGCTGACTTTGGCTCCCTGGTGGCCAATGCCATTGTTTTAAAAAACACAGGTTTGAACACTAGGATCTTTGGAGAGATTAAAAAAGGCAATAAAATTGTAGTCTATGGACATGGTACAAAAGTGGTAAAGCAACATATTCCAGGGAGAAAAGGATCATGGGGAGGAGGTTTCACCATCTCCTGTTATTGAAAATGTATCTAGATAATGATCTTTACTTCAACTTATAAAAAGAATCAGGGTCTTCACATTATGCCCCTCATTATCCTTCATTATCTCAGCAGGATTTGGAATCATAGGTTTAGAGTTGTAAGGAATTACAGCAGTTAATCCAACCCCCTCATTTAACAAATGAAGAACTGAGACCCAAAGACAGTCTCACTAGTTTAGGATCTTTCAAATAGCAAGAAAAAAAGCTAGAATTCAAAGTCAGCTCCTCTTGATTCCAAATTCAATGTTTGTTTGTTTGTTTTTTCCCATGCTACCTCCTCTTTAAGTCTTTGATGTGATTGATGTGAGCACTGCCTCAAATATTGTGGATCACAAGCCATCTTTGCCTTCTCATGGACTATAATTCCATGCATATCGCTGGAGCCCTTTCTCTGGGATTTTCTTTTAATCAACCTATGCATATCAATATAATTCTGTACTCAACCAATCTGCTATTCCTGGCATGGTAACCAGTAAAACAAATTAAAAATACAAAATGGTGATCCCTGTCCCTCCACCCCACCCTTTTTATGGAAAAGATAACTGGATTAAATAATCTATTTATTAGCAGTCTCATATTGACAAGCTTATCAAGAAAGGCAGTGGCATATTAGAAAGGAAAACATTGGACTTGGAGTCGAGATTTGGGTTCAATTCTTACATTTGATTCCTTTCACCTAACACAGCTACCATATTAGGTTAGTTTTTCATTATTTTTTATCTGGATTATTAACATGGCCTGTTAATTAAACTTTCCTAATTCTTGTAACATTTAAAATTAAAAAAAAATAAAAACATTTAAAATGTCTGCCATAAACTGTGGCAGTTAAAATGGTTGAGGTTGTAAACTGTAGTGATTAAAATAGTGGAAGATATAAATTTTAGTAGATATAAGAGTGGGTGAGTAAATTTGTGACCGCAGAAAACATGTTTCATTAGTGTCTTAGTTTTAAATCAAATATAAGGTGGTCGCCAGGGAAATATTCCCAATTATGAATATACCCAAGTCAACTGGGTTTTATAGAGAATTTAATTAATAATACAATGAGGAATTAAAGAAAAGAGAGAGAGAAAAAGAAAATAAGTATGAAGGGCCTTAAGCCAACATGGCCTAGACCTGAGTCTTAAGAGAGAGAGATCAGTCAGTCAGTCTTTTATCACTCACCACAAGATCTGTCTAAGCAAGGATTCTAGTGACAGAGTCTCCTCAGAGAGAGTTCCAGCCAGAGTTCTCCTCAAAGAGCCTTCCAGCCAGAGACTGTTTCAAAGGGCCTCTCTCAAGAGCCTTCAGAGGGACAAAGTGCCCTCAGAGGAGTTCCTCCTTAGAGACTGTCCTCCAAGAGCTTTCCTTCTCAAGAGCCTCTCCTCAAGAGCTAGTCCAAAAGGAATTCTCTCAAGCGATCCTCATCAGAGATTTCTCCAAAAGGATTGTCCTTCAAGAGATTCTGCTTTTTCTTATATAGGGGATTTTCTCCTATGTCACCTCCCCTAAGTCCTTACATCTACCAATCACTGTAGACGTTTTCCAAAGGACAACCCATTCTAAAAACACTGCTGGGTGGACTTAATCCCTTTAGTAAATTTGAATCAGAAAAAACACTACTGGATGGACTAATCCCCTCAGTAAGTTTGAACCAGAGAAAACACAGCTCAGTCGACTAATCCCCTCAAGAGAAAACCTCTGAATAAGTTTTCACCTCTTTGCTCCTGGCAAGTTTACAAGTTGCCCGACCTTTATAGGTACCTAGCATCCCATTGTATCAATTCTAAAAAAAGGCATGGCTCAAAGAACTCCTTGCCTCATCATAAGCATGGGTCCAAGTACTTTAATTATTTAGCAAGGAGTTTTCTCCCCTAAAGCAGTCTTAAGTACAGGTGGAGTAGAGGTCCTCCCATTTCTGATCCTGGAGAGTTCTCACAGTCAAAATGGGGAATGTTCCCAGTAGGGAATTGTTCCAATTGAGAATTCCCCGATGGGGAAATTTTTAACATTCACAAGTCTGAGAAATTTCAAGATTTACACTCTCCTCACTGAAATCCATTCTTCATAAAGTTGCAAATATGACTTTTCTTAAGTGCAGGCCAGATCAGACTATTCCCCTTTTCAATAAAGGCAAGCTTTTGTCACTTAAATTTCACCTGTGATATAAACATTAACATCTGCCCCTTTAAGGACCTTTGAGACCTTTCTATGTGACTTGTAGTAGTAGTCTCTCGGTAACTGAGGATGACAATTGTCTTTGTGTGTTTTTGTGCACAAAGACACTTGTGCATGAAGATTTAAGTGGAAAAGTCGATGCACAGAAACAGTCCCACTCTCTTGGCGTTGGAAGCCTGGGTCCAGTGGCACAAAAAAATCCTTACATCTGGAGACTTCCTCAGCTGCATTGGATGGCCCTGTTGTCTTTTGTGCTCCAACATGCCCTAAGCACTCCACAGTGCCTTGCTGTGTCGCCATCTCAGCCATTGTTGAACCTTCTTATTGGTTTCTTCAGTCTGTTCAGCCGAAGCAGTCTTCACATGCTGGGTAAGCAAAGCCCTAGTTCACCAGGGGTCCACGGCGACCCGATGGCTACTGTCAACATGGAAATATAGAGATCCCCAGTTTATTTCCTTTGAGTATAGAAACCCCAGGTTTTGACCTTGTCACAGGAGAGGTTTCCCCCTGAGGGAAGGTCTCTCTTCACCAGACAGCGAACTTCCTGGTAGTTTGGGTGGGAACAGCTAATCCCATCCAATATTGAGCATCCCTTTTGTCCCAATGGCTTCTCTCCCTAGGCTAAGGTCCATGACCAAGGTGACCCAGCCCTGGGCTGAGTCTTTCCCTTTTGTGTCCATTGTGGGGCATCAGCCCCTCACTATTATTCCTGTCTGGAACTCCTCATTTTCCTTTCTCACTATTGTAAAGTCAATCAACTGTCCCTCTAATCCTAAAACCCCCAGGTCATCTAGAGTGGTATATAGGTTCCCCAAATCTTTTGTTCCCCGAAGTCTATCCTGAGTCCATAGCACTCCCAGGGGCTAGTGACCAGGGCGTCTTGACTCTGTGCAGTCTTGGGAAGCAGCTCTGTTGTCGAATTAGTAGCACTAACCCCTTTCCCCTTGATTAAAGAGTAATTTTTGACTATTTAATAGTTCTGCATTTTTTCTAGTTGACACTACCCTCACAAGGTTTAACCGGCCTGTGGAAGCCATTGCCCGGGGTGTGACCGCTGCCACATGCTAGCAGCTACTGGGAGCCACAAGTGAGAGCTGGATGTCAGGTGAGGGTCAGAGGCTGGAGAGCTGCCCTAAGAGGGCACAACAAGCCCTCCATACCAAAGATATTACTCCTCCCTGAGCACCCCATACACCCCTTGTGACTTGTAGTAGACACCTTTTGTGAACTCCCCAACATCAGGGACTAGCTTCCTTTTCTTTTTAAATCTCCAGTATGGTACCTTGAACATAGTAAGGACTTCATAAATGTTTCATTCATTCATTCATTCATTTATTCATTCATTCATTCATTTAATAAACACTTGATGACTCCCTATTGCCTTTAGCATGAAATGCAAACTCCTCTGTATAGCTTTTAAAACCCTTCACAATCTCACTTCAAACTTTTTCCAGTCTCATTACATATTCTAAGTATTCCCTTCTTCTACTAACTGCCTCATGCAAACTACTATTTTCTATGTCCTCCTTATTTAAACCTCTATCTCTCATCTCTGGATGTTTTCACTGGCTGCCTCTAACATTTGTAATTCACTCTATCCTTACCTCTGTCTTGCAGAATTCCTTCTTTGAATTCCCATCTTACTAAAAACATGGCCCCAAACATCCTCTAAGGTCTCTCTGATTCTCCATGGACTGCTATCAACCACCTCCTTCTTTTATATTTATTCTATATGTACAAACACTTGTACATATGATCAAGTATTCCAGTAGGAGGTCAATTTGTGGGCAGGACGGTTTGGGGCTTCCTCTTTGTAAACATGGTACATAGAGCATGATCTTTCCTTTAGGTTCCTTGAGTGACTGATTAAAAGTCTCGGCTCTAGCTCTTACAAAATATGTGACCACAATCTAGCCATTTGATCTCCCTTAGTCTCAGGTTCCACATCGATAAAAGAAATAGAAAAATATTTGCCCTGCCAGCTTCTTGGGGTTGTTAAGAAGAAAGCACTTTTGCTGATCTATGAATGGGAACTATTATTAACCAAGTTTCTCATATATCCAGACTGCATTCATGATGCATCCCCTGATGAAACAAAGGCCTGGTTAGGCCATTCAAGGGTTAGAAGTCATCATTACAAAACATCTGTTAGTAATTAAGAGTGACCCTCACAATGACTTTGTTGTCAACATGATTACACTCAATTATAAGAAGACTCTGCCCATACTGTGCCAGTGACATAGTCTCCCAGCCAGCCATAGTTCTCCATTTCTAATGCTCTATAAACAGCCTAAACACATATGCTCTCCATTTCTCAGGAGAATAGCATATCAAGACAGAATGGACTGTGAGTAAAATAAAGGTAAAAACAGTACCTATTGTCAAGGAGCAGTCACTGAGACAGCTAAGTGGCATGGTGGATAGAGCTTCATATCTGGAGTCAGGGAGACCTGGGTTTGAATCCAGACTCAAATGCTTATTAGCTTTATAACTCTGGGAAAATCACTTAACATACCTCAGCCTCAGTTAGCTCATTTGTAAAATAGTGATAATAACATTACTTGTCTCCTAAGTTTATTGTGAGGATCAAATCAGATAATTATTTGTACTTTGCAAAATTTAGACTACTATAAATGCTAGCAATTATTATTATTCATATTAGGAGGAAATATGTAAATGATTCAGTACATGTAAGCTATATAGAGTATATATAGAAATTAATATGAGAGAGACTGGAATAGGGTTTTAGGAAGTTCTTGGATTAATTTCTAGGAGTCTCTGAATTTTAGTGGAGAAAATGCATACCTTTGCATATTCATGAATTTGTATATTTAATTAACCCTTCATTTAAACTCAGTAGTTCCCTTATTTATGAATGTAAAAAGATATTTTAAGAAGGAATGAGATTGTCAAATACAGTTAATAACACCCCAAAAAGTTAAGAACTCACTTTTCCTCACAAAAGGTGCAGTGGTGGCCCATTTTCTCATATTCCTCCAACACGGATCATTTTGCTTTTTGGTCATATTAGCTAATCTTATAGATATGAGTTGGTATCTCAGAGTTATTTCAACATATATGTATATATATATATATATATATATATAGAGAGAGAGAGAGAGAGAGAGAGAGAGAGAGAGAGAGAGAAAGTTTGTTTTATTTTTATTTTATTTTAAAAAGAAATTTTCACATTTTCCAAAGTCATATGATCTATATTGTCTCTCTTCCTTTTCCCAGAGTGGACAAGCAATTCAATATGGGTTATACATTTATTATCATGCAAAATATATTTGCAAATAATGCATTTTCATAAGAGAATAATCTTATAAAACCCCTGAAATATATACACCAAAGAACAAGTGATAAATCATGTTTTCTTCTGCATTTACACTCCAACATTTCATTCTTTGGAAGCAAATCACATTCTTTTTCATGAGTCCTCAGAATTATCCTGGATCATTGTATTACAGTTAGAAGCAGTCTGTCACATTTGATCATGACACTATGTATAATGATCTTCTGGTTCTGCTTATTTCACTCTGTATCCATTCATGAAGGTTTTTACAGTTCTTTCTGAAATCATCCTGTTCATCATTCTTTATAGCACAATAGTATTCCATAACCTCAATTCCACAATTTGTTCAGTCATTCCCCAATTGAGGGACATCCCTTTAGTTTCCAATTCTTTGCCACCCCAAAAAGAGAAGCTATAATTATTTTTTTTTGTATAAATAGGTGCTTTCACATTTAAAAAAAATTTCTTTGGGATACACACCCAGTAGTGATATTACTAGAAAAAAAACATGCATTTTTCACAACCCTTTCAGCATAAGTCCAAATTGACCTCCAGAATGGTTGGATCAATTCACTACTCCACCAGCAATGCATTGGTGTCCCAATTTTGCCACATCTACAACATTTTTTATTTCCCTTTACTGTCATATTGGCCATTCAAATAGGTGTGGTATTGCAGAGCTATTTTAATTTGCATTTCTTTAGTCAAAAGGGATTTAGAACATTATTTCACATGATTATCGATAGCTTTGATTTCATCTGAAAACTGCCTATTCATATCCTTTGATTATATATCAATTGGGGAACTGAGATTCTTATAAATTTGACTTAGTTCTTTATATATTTGGGAAATGGGACATTTATCAAATAAATTTGTTCTAATTTTTTCCCCAGGTTCTTGCTTCCCCTCTAATTTTATTTGCATTGGCTTTGTTCATACAACCCCTTTTTTCATTTTATAGAATAGTAATTATTCATTTTACATCTTGTAATGTTCTCTATCTCTTGCTTGGACATAAATTCTTCCCTTCTCCATAGATCCTAATTTATGTTCCCCTTATTTACATCATAATATCATGCTCTATATTTAAATCATATATCAATTTTGACTTTATCCTGGTATAGACTGTGAGATAGTGATCTAAACCTGATTTTTGCCATACTGTTTTCTAATTTTCCTAGAAGTTTTTGTCAAATAGTGAGTTCTTATCCCTAAACCTAGGATCTTTAGGTTTGTCAAACACTAGATTGCCCAGGTAACTTGCCCCTAATCTATTCCATTAATCTACTTTTCTATTTCTTAACCAGTACCAGATTGCTTTGACAATTACTGCTTTATAGTATAGTTTGAGGTCTGGTAATGCTAGACTACTTTCCTTTGCATTTTCCCCAATTTATTCCCTTGATATTCTTGAGCTTTTGTACTTCAGATGAATTTTGTTATTATTTTTTCTAGATCTACAAAAGAGATTTTTTGGTAGTTTGATAGGTATAATACTGAATAAGTAAATTAATTTAGGCAAGATTATCATTTTTATTACATTTGCTTGGCCTTTCCATGAGCAAATGATGTTTTTTCAGTTGTTTAGATCTAATTTTATTTGTGTGAAAGGCTTTTTTTGTAATTGTGTTCATATAATTCCTGTGTTTGTCTTCGCAGATAGATTACCAAATATTTTATATTGTCTTGAGTGATTTTAAATGGACTTTCTCTTTCTAATGTTTGATGCTGAATTTTCTGGGAAATCTGTTAAAATAGTGATGATTTATGTTGATTTTATGTCCTGAAACTTTGCTAAAATTATTAATTATTTCCAGTAGCCTTTTAGTTGATTTTGTCTCGTGGATTTATTTTGCAAATCAGTTGTTTTTTTGATGAGTGATTTAATTTTTTTTTCTATTTTTCATTCTTTTGATTTTGTTTTTACTGTTTCTTGATGTCTCATGAAGTTTTTAACTTCTATTTGCCCAATTCTGATTTTAAAGACTCATGATCTTTTGATCCTCCTTTTCCTTTTGGTTCATTCTAGTTTTCATGGAACTCTTTTTTTCATCTTTTTTTTTGCCTCTTTTTCCACTATGTCAATTCTGTCTTTTAGGAAACTCTATTCTTCATTGGATTTTTGTGCCCATTTTTCCATTTAACCAATTTTACTTTTTAAGCTGTTATTATCTTATTACATTACTTTCATTTCTTTACCCCATTTTCCTTTGACTTGTATTACTTGCTTTTTTAATTCCTGTTTGAGTTCTTCCAGGGCTTGATAACAATTCCCATTTTTCTTTGAAGTTTTGTATGTAGTTGCTTAATCTTACTTATATTCTGTTGTTTCTGGGCTTTTCTCTTTGTTGCCACAGAAATTTTCAATGTTTAAGTGATTCTTTTGCTGTTTCCTCATTTTCCCAGTCTTTCTTTTGCCTGTGAACTGTGAATTCTGAAAGCTGATGATTCTGCCTCCACTAATGCTGAATTACAGGTATCAGCACTGTGAGCTATTTTGCCCTGGAGCTAGATCTTCACTGCAGCAATGCAGGCTTGAAAGGACCCAAACCTGTGGAATTCTGGGCCTCACTGGAGGCTGGAGTCAGGACCTGGGACTTTGAGGGGAGGGTCTGAGGAGTTCTTTTTTGTGTAGTCCAAGTCCCAGATCCCAAAGTTAGCCTACATTCAGTCATAGAACTTGGCTCAGTACATGGGGGTGATGGTCAGGCCAGCGGTCTTCTGTATGCAGTTTTGCTTCTGATTCTGCTATCATCATTAACTGCTATGTGTTGATTTCCTAACCCATTCCCCTCATCTACAACTCTATTATCCAATATCAGATTATTTTGATGATGACTGCTTTGTGGTATTGTATAAAAACTGGTAAGACTAAACTTCCTTCCTTCATATTTTTTATTATCTTTATATTCTTGACTTTTTGTTCTTCCAGATGAACTTTGTTTTACAATCTGTCATCAAATTGTTTCTAAACCTCAATGAGATTCATATATTCAAGTGCATATCCTCATTTGTATTATGTACACTGCACCAGAATAGCTTTCTTGTTACTCTTGGTTACCTGTAATCATACCTTATCATCTGTATAAATAGATGGTGGAACATGTTTGTTATGTCAGCACAAATATTTAATTAGTTGAAAAATCATCATTAGGTATGTGCATTATAAACCTTCTTGAAAACATGAGAGATCATTATAAATGTTCCACAAAAAAAATAACTTTACATTACCTCTTCTTTCAAAATTGAGATTTTATTCTTATCTAACATTGTCCTCACTAATGTAAATGTTTCACAACAAAACTTATCAGTCTTCAATTTTTTTGTGAAAATGTATCCTGTCTCCAAGTGGTAAAAGAGAAGGGGGAAAAAATCTGAAGCGATTCTTTCCTTAACAAAGTTAGCTGGTGTGGAAATGTTTGTAAATGGAAACACATGTAATCATATTTAAAATACATTTAGCATTTAATAGAGTGTTTATCATTAACTAGTAGGAAAGTAAATATTTTATGTCATAAATAGCTATTTGTCTTCATCACCTGGTTAAGTGTATAAATGTCTTTTAGTAAATTTCCATCTCTGAGCATGAAATGCTACAAAATTCTGTTATTTCTACCAAATATTTGTGAACAAATATTTCTACTTTATTCCTGTTTTTAATCAAAATGCAGACATAAATGATGCCAAGACAGATTTAAGACTTTTTATCTTATTTGAAGGAAAATATTGTGTATTTTCATTGGAACAAAAATATCAGATATTGAAATTAACTTTATACATGATTATTAGATTGGACATCATTGCTTTAATTTATTTCACTGAAAATGTAATTTGTAGTAAAAAAATTATAAAATAATCACATTTAAAACAAAATGTTACAGATAATTGCAAGTATTTGAGGTTTTGCTATATTATTTCTTTTAATTCTTACCAAATATCACACATGAAATATTTGCAATTATTTTGGGATTGGAGTTTTATAAGCTCATAAATTATAAATTTTATAATTTATATGAGCAGTTACATGATACAGTGGATAGAGCATTTTTCTTGGAGTCAAGAATACTCGTCTTCCTGAATTTAAATCTGACCTCAGACATTTATTAACTGTATGATCCTGGACAAGTCACTTACTTCTGTTTGCCTTAGTTTCCATATCTGTCAAATGAATTAGAGAAGGAAATGCCAAACTATTCCAGTATTTGAGAAAAAAACCTTAAATATGTTCACAAATAGTGAAATAAAATTACAACTGAACAACATTTATATTTGAAGTTTTCATAATTGAATCAGAATAAAATTATATATAACTACAATAAATTACATTATATTTAATTTGAATATTTGAGTGTCAAAAATTATCATTGGAATTTTAAGTATTTAATGAATGACAAAGGAATACAATGAGTAGCATATAAAATTACCATGATGGTTCACAACATGTTTTTGTTGTAATTTTTTAAAAAATCACGGAACAGAAAAAGATTAGGGAACACTGATTTAGTCCATCCACTTCACTTTGAGGATGAAGAAATTATGGTCCAGAGACTCAGATAATTCAATTAATAAGTTACAGAAATTAGATTCAGACTCAGGGATAATGATTCCTGATACAGCATTAGGTTGTTATCAAGCATGGTAGTTCAAAATGGATCTGTAATTATTTAATATTCATTCCTTCAAACTATGATTTCTAGAGAGATAAATATAATATGCAAAGTTTACATAAACTTACACACTCTACCTTCTAGTCAAACTGACCTTCCACTTATTGTCTGTATTCAATAATCTCTCTCCTTCTCTGCATAGACTCGACCCAATGCCTGAAATAGTCTCCTACCTCAATCCTGATCCTTAGAGCCCTTTCAAGATAGAACTCTGATTTTATCACATACCTAAAGCTTTTCCTCATTTTCCTCCCCAACCCTGGCATTTGATTGATTTTTCTGTAGATATTTATATAACTGTGGTACTGCTAAAGACTGAGAGATGCACAGGTGGTATCAGTCACTCTTATCCATCCCTCCCTTCTAAAACAGAACACCACTTTTTTTGTTTGGCCAGTGGATAAAAAAATGGAACTGAAGTAAAGAAGTCCTTGGTTTAAACCCAGCTTCAATTACTCTCTAGTTCTGTGACTGGGAAAATCAATTAGTCCCTTTGACTCAGTTTCCTCAACCACAACAGGAGGCTCTTAATAGAGACTAGCACACAAGGTTATTGTGAGGACCTAAAGAGCTAATGTCTCGTAAAGCACTTAGCACAATGCCTAGTACATAATAGGAACTGTGAACATGCCTATGCCCTCTTTTCTAAAGTATTGTTTCCCTTCTACACTTTATTCTTCCTTCCTTAGTCCCTTCTAGGAACTGAATTATCTTCATATCAGGTCTCAGAAAATGGTGAATGCTAATCTCAATATTGTCTTAGATAATCAATGACCAACCACTCATTTGCTTTAAGAAACCATAGCACATAGCATTATTTCTCTTCCTGGGAAGTCATAAAAATGAATCAATAAATCTCTTTTCTAACTCTATTCCAGAGCTCTCACTCTATCAAAATACCATAGTTTAAATCTATATCTCTCCTCTCCTGTGTTCCCAATTGCTGTTCTTAAGACTGCATTTGAAGAACAACATACTTTAACAACTGATGTAGTTAATAGCTTTAGTATATTTGAAACAAAGTAAGTGTTTATTTAAACCATAAAATTGTAAAGAAAATTTTAAGAACCAGTGATAAGCCTACCAAGACCCAAAGGAAGATATTCATGGAAAATGTCTTGGGAGAAATAGGCAGGAAAGGAGGAGGAAAATGAGCAATCACTGACTCTAGTTTGCAATCTAGACAGATTTCGGCAATGGCAAGGAACACCTAGACAATTCTTGCTCCTGATTCACTCATACCTCCTTGGAACTAGTGTTGAATTTTGGTAAACTAAGGTCTAAGGTCACAAGTTCCATTTGCCACCTGCATGATGATTATCAACTTGTCTGCTTCTACCAGTTCCGCAATGGTTTCTTTCATGTCTTTCCATTATACCAAAAGATGGAAGGACAGAGTTGGAGTCTCAGTTAGTCCCTATCATATATTTATTGTCAGGGCATGTCTTGCAATAAGAATAGTGGAGGAAGATACTTGTAGTTTTCTGCCAAAATTCAGCAAGTATCTGTCCATATTTGATATCCTGAACTTTTTGTCAACATGCATGAATGGGGAAAAGTGTTTACTGTCCTTGGTACTGTGCTAAGTCATGGGTATAGATAAGAATGCAGGACAGTTATTAACTTCAAGGATTTAATGAGGAATGAGGAAAATATTACATCAAAAAGAGTTAAATGGATATATGGGAGAATATTTCTAAATAATTTCTAAATCATCTAGCAATATCTGAAAAATGATATGGAATTCTCCTCCCAAGGTTCCATGGGAAAAGTGCACACTTTCTGGGCAGAAGAGTGATAATGGTGACCAAAGTACAGGTATTATTGATTAGGAATGGCAATAAAGATAATTCTAAGTTTATTTTTTTTACAATAGAATCTAAGCTTTAAAATAGGAACAATTTCATTTTATCTTTGTATCCTGTGGGTCTGTTAGTGTTTTGGACATAGATACATAATGAAAGGCACTTAGGAAATGTTTGTTGGAAGAATGAGTGAAATATGTTCAATAACTATTTATTACATGCCTAGTAAGTGGTAGGGATAAAAGAGAGTGAGGAAGGGCAGATACAGAGGTCAGTAAGACTGTATCCCTTCTCCATAGACTTTACATTTTGCATGTCCTGACCTGGTCATCATTCCTTAAATTAGTGATCAGTCCTTAATTCATATCGATTCCATTGAGTTTCCTTTTCATGAACCTAAGTTCTATACCCCTTTACAGGTTCACCTAGCCACCTCTGGAAAACAAGGAGTTTATTCTGCATTCTCCTTTTTTGTCACCATTATCTTTTTAGCTCTTTCTTTCAGTTTTTGTAATCTTTCCTTTTGCAACTGCAGCTCAAGCTGATCTCTTATAAACTCTTTTGGGGTTATTCATAGTGTATTATGGGGAATAACTCTCTCTGTGTGTATTTATGTATGTATTCTTTATCCTCCTTTGGGTCTTTTGAGGATTGTGAAGAGCAACTGCCAATCTCAGCAGTGTTCAAAGAGAATGATGTTGAAAAATGTGAGGTGGAAATGGGATAAAGTTAGTGTTTCTAAATCTTTGTAAAATACTTTCTGCTGAATTGGCAAACTCTGCTCAAAAATCAGTTTACAAAAGGCAATCCTTCCATTGAAATATTGTAGAAATGTCATCTGTGATGCCTGAGAAAATTTCTGCCTGTTCAGTGGTGGAAACTCTGGTAGCTCATAAAATCACATTAGTTTAGATTTGGAATGGATCATAGATATATTTTGGTCTAATTCCTACCTGATGCTTTGTGCCCCTTCATGACAGCTTGAGCAAGTGGTCATCTAGCCTCTGCTTCCCTAAAGTATCCCCTAAGTCGTGAAGTAGTCTCTTTATCTGTTAGGATAAGTACATTTTTCCTTTCTAGTCCACTTCCCAAGATCTAAAATTTAATCAATATGGGAGTATCCCTTGATGGTGTAGATTACTACTATTAAGCACAAATAGAAATGAGAACCATTAGAAAATACATACAGATCAGGGTGGTATAAATATTGTCTTAGAAAACCATGCATTGGTATTCCCTATATTCTATTATGTCTTTGTTTTGTAAAATAATTTGCATTTCCATTTTATTCTGGTTTGGGCTTTAGTCTGTAGTCTGTAGTTGGCAACATTGCAGCCCACTGGACTGTATTTGACACCTCTGGCATGATAACTAATTTATACCTTCTTATCTTTCACTGCTCTGGTTACTTCTCTGATTATCCAGTTCTCTGAAGATATCCTTTAGGGAGTTTCTTCTTCAAAATTCTTCATTGTTAATGCATTGAAGTCTATTTACATGTACTATGTTCCTTTATATTGTCTTTTACACAAACTTCAAATGAACTCTTTGTAAGCTGTGCTGTCCCATTCTTTATAGTTATAATAGAATCATTAGAAGTTTGAGAAACCTTTGTTTCTGGTAGAAGGTTGAAGTCAGTGAAAGCAATGCATAATTTTCCAGGGAGAATTTAATCAATCCACAGATCTTCACCTATTCATTTGTACCTAGTTTAGTGTTCATGTATAGTACAACTGTAATATATATATAAACTGATGAACAAGTTCCTTCAGCTTTCTACACAAATGCATACCATACTCTATAGTAAACATTTTTCATACAATTATGTTTATGTGGGATCATTACAATGGCAGCAGATTTTTATTTAATGAAGAATTCAAATATTCCAGGGTTAGATGAAATAAGCAGCATATAATCTGTAAAGAATTATGATTATTTTATCAATTTAGCACTCCTTTTCCATCTAAACTCTGTCCTGGACATTCTCCATGGGAGTAGCAAACACCTTTTGTGAAGACGTATCTCCCTGGTTTATTTCTCACTTTATATTAATAACCAGAAGATTAAACAAAATTATCTCTGTTACATCTTTAAAAGAATCATGTATAGTTTTTGAAATACACACCGGAGACACCTTGTGGGAAGAGAGAATTTAAGGCAATATTGTGCTGTACCAAATCAAGTGCTTACTTTTATAGTTCCCAAATAATGAGTGCAGTGGGATCTTGTATTTTTATATTATTCAATCAATTAAGTAGCTACAATGATTTGTTCTGCTATACAATATCATTTGCAAAATCCTGCCTGATATCTTCTTAAACCTTCATTAAGGATTATCCTCATTAAGATTTGGTAGATATGGGGATAAAACATATGGATAAGTACCTATTAAGTTTTCCTTATTTTTTTAGTAATTTTTAAAAAATTATTTAAATTAATTAAATTTTATTTATTTTATTATATTTTATATTATATTAATTTTAAAAATATTTTATTAAATTTATTTTAATATATTATGTATTATATATTATATAAAATATAATTTATAATAATAATTATTAGATTATTAAATTTATTTTTATTATTATTTATATATACTATAAATAAATAATGATTAATATTAATTATAATAAATTAAATATAAAAAATAAAATTAAAATTAAATTAATTTTAAAAAATTAAAAAAATATAGTAATCTGATATTTTCTAAGCATCTTTTCCTTTCTTAAGAACTTTAAGAATTATTCCATATGCACTTTAAAGAGTGTTGCTTTTTACATGGATTTCCTCTGTTTTTATTTGATCTGGTGTACCTAAATACTTCTCAAAGGCTTTCTTTATTGCCACTTCTACTTAACTATAAAATATATTAGGAACATGGTCTTAGAATTCCAAAGTCGTAGTTCCACTTTCTTTGATAGAGAATAGTTTGCTATATTATCTCTTACAGATCTTTTCTATTTTCTGTTCATTTGTTGGCCTCTTTCCACTTTCGTTCTTAAATACCCTTAGAATGATCTGACACTAGAGTTAGATGGGATGGATGAGGAAAGGATATGAAGTTGTTGTTGTTTTTAATATGATTCTTATCCAGGTTCACACCCATACATAAAAAGTGCAGACTACAGTTAGGTCCTGATTAGTGAAAATAATGAATTCCTTAAAGTGATGAAAGTATTTAAATCAACACAATTTGCAGTGATAATTATGTAAAATACGGTGATTGATTCCAACCCAATTCAAAAATAGATTGTGAATTTGAATAATACTCCCACTTCAGAGGATTCATTGCTCACACTAAATGAAACTTGTCTATATTTTTGTTAATAAAGAATGATGTTCAACATCCCCTTCCTCCATCAACTCTGGATCTATTATACCCCATAGAGTATGCCTGAAGCTAGTTTGCCTGGAGCTGTGTGCCTGGGTAGGTGGAATATGTGGGGAGCTAGATTCATTCTACTATTACTTATGCTCTACATGGAAGCAGACCTTTACCTCCAATGCATTTGTCCTTTTATTTTAATAAAGGAAGGTGCTGGCATAAACCCATGTATCAACTTCTCCCTCTACCTTATTTGAAAGAGTGCTACATCAGAGCTGAATCAGGGAGGATTGGCCACTGAGACAGGTAAAAATATCTTCCCTATGAAGCTTAACAGGAGTGACCCCACTCTCTAGTGCTCTCTTTTCTTCTTCTCTTTGGAACATTCAGCTCTGAAACCTATGAAGGCATCTTTCTCAACCCTGATTGAAATAGAGAGTGTACTGTGGTTGCTAAAGAAGGAGCTTGTCCATCTGAGCCTACATTGGGAACTGAAGATTGTTGTTGCCTCTTCTGTTCTTTGTTTCTTTCATTTATTTATTTACTTTTGTACTTATTTATTTATTCATTTATTAATTCATTTATATATTTATTTATTTGTTTTTTGTTTGTTTGTTTATTCATTCATTCATTTGTTTGTTTGTTTGTTTATTCATTTATTTGTTTATTTATTTATTGTCTGAGAATAATAACCAAAGAGTAATCCTAAGAGATGGAATTTGGAGGAGTGATGATACAAGCAGGTAGGGAGTTCCTGGGTTCCCAGTTGGTGCTGACAGAACTTCAGGAGGTACCTTAGTCCTCCCTCCACTTACTAGAATACTTCTAGAAAGAAAGAACGTCCATCTATGAGTAGATAATCTGAAGTCCTAATCTGGTTTGCCAGAATACAGTGGTTTTGACATAGTTGAGTGGACAAGGTGGAGCTGAGCTAAAACTGAAATACTCATTCAATAGTCTATCTCCTGTCCTATAGCTATTGTACATTGACTATCCGGTACCTCTCAGCTCAGTTTTTGGAGAGTATCTTAGGCATAATTCAAACCTAAGGTTTAAGGATTTTGCCTGGGTCTTCAGGATAGGCAAATAGCCAGAATCTGTGATAAAAGAACTTTATTCATCTCCTGAAAGGCTGGAGTCCCCCAGGAATGAAACTAGTCTCTATACATGAGCAGGAAGTTACTGTATACCCCAGCACTAGATATGGTGCTTTATTTGTATCCCCAGAGGCAAAGCACAGTACCTTGTCTATAACATGCACTTAATAAAAGCTTGTTGAATTTAGAACATTCTAAAGGTTCAAACAATTCACACAGAGTTGGAAAAGGCTACAGAAAAATGGGTGGCAAATTGAGTGTGAATCTTTGAAATTGCTTTTATTAGTGATGGGAGAAACCTGGTGATTTGGATTAAATTGGAGACTTTTTTTGGACTGCTTTCCCCTCCCCATGTTCAAGAAGCAAAGCAAAGCAAACAGTTAAAGGTCTATAAAAACATACTTACCTGGCACAAATAATGGAGAATGTCATTATAGTCGGCTTTCTAAATTTAGGCTCTCATGTTCAACAAGAGGTGCCAGATGGTCCCCAGTGATAGAAGTACTAGTAAGAGTAGTTCTTAAAAATTGTGCTTTTTGGAAATCCTTGTCTTACTCACTGGGGGAAGTCAAAGGATGGATGGCTTCTGCCTTAGACGAGGTTAAGAATACTCTATCATGCTGCTTTTAACTCCTGAGCTAGCAAATATCAATCTGGTACTTAAGTAGGTATTAATCTAGGTCAGAATACATGGTATCACAGAGATTTAAGACAGAAGGAATCTGTGGCATATAGCCTTAGAGTCAGAGTATTATAGATTTTGAGTCTGAAAGAACCTTAGAGAAATCTCATCCAACACATACATTTTTACCAATGAGGACCCGAGGCAAAGAGCATTGTAGGAACAAATGCGATGCCTAGAATAGACACTTTGTTTTAATTCAGGTCTAGCCGGAGACACCTTGCTTATTATAATGAAATTATGCTGCCTTCTGGGTCTCAGTTAATTTGGTTATATAACAATAATAAGGGCAAAGCCCCCCTTTTTTTAGATTTCGATTGGCTCACATCTTCATATAAAAAGTCCAGAAATGGAGCTAAGCAGAGAGCAGGGAAAATTTCCTTACTCAAAGGGTCTGCTGTCTTCTCTCTAGGCTTTTCTACATCCATTCATCCATGGAACGAAAGATAAGAGACAACTTTTGGAAATCTGTGGAATCTCAAACTATGAGGCCTATTTGGCAGTTCATTATAATCACTTGGAGAGAGAGAAAAAAAAGGTAGATTTGCCTGGCAGGAGGGTTGTTAGGCCCCGAAAATGGGCAGCTAACAAGTGGCTTTTCATGGTTCAGAGTGTTCTTGAAGAGAGCAACGTAATCAAAGTGTATAATCCAGAGCTGGGATTTGCCTCCAGAACTCAGGTTTCTCAACTCATTTGCCTCACTGCTCGATTTTGAGAATTGTGCACCCAGTCTCTATCTAGATTGGTGGAGGAATGTGACTGAGGTTTGTGGGTATAAGGTGATGTTTTAATTATTCTTAAATATGCCTCATATTGGATGGCTATAATGTTCTGAAATTTTTGCTTTGGCTTTATCATTATTTAAATATTTAATGTTCCAGAATTAATGATATTTTGATTTAATATGAATGAGAAACAAACTGTTAGGGAGTCAAGATAGACTCGTGAATAGTGAGAATGTTCTCTCTCCCTTTACAGCAGAGTTGCCCTGTAGGACCTTGAAATAGTTTGAGGAATAACTATGTTGTTGTAGCTCTTCTCTAGAAACCCCGCAGTTACCAGTGTAAAAGCAAGTTGGATTGAGTAAGTCACCCCAGAGAGGACTAGTGGGGGACAGGAACTGTACAATGGCTACAGGGACTACACAAGTATAGCTAGAGTCTACATTCATCCTTGGATGAAGGACCGAACATTCAATGAATTAATCAATCTCTTCCTGCTCCCATTCCCATAACTCTCAAAGGCTTGTTGCCTCTTCTATTCTTTGTTTCTCTTTTCTTTTTCTTTTTTCTTGTCTGAGAATATCCAAAGAGCTATCATGAGAGATGGGTTGTTCTCCCTTTCACATTTCCAATTGTCATTAAAATATTGGTTCCTGACACTCTGCTCAGTTCTTTGCCTTCTTTATATGACTAGTATGCAAGAATTAAGCAAATATACACTTAGACCAGATTCTAGGGCAGTAATGGCAAACTTTTGAGCTTGGTGTGTCAAAATTCATCAAAAAATCGAGCATAACTCGGGTGGTATGTCACTTCAAGGAAATAAAAAACATAATTTCATGATATTTATAGTTTAAATAACAAAAATGTATAATTATAATGTATAACTGTATTTAATAAACCAAAAACTAATTATTTCACTTACCTGCTTAGTGACTTCTTTGTTCATCTGTCAATCAGAATATTTTGTTGGTCTTGATATTATTTAACTTGTGTGGGATGCCTTGAACCAAGATAAGGGAGGGGAAAGGGGGATTCTTTAACTAAATTGTCTATTAGTGGCTATTTTGTTACTGAATTTCATTGGCTAAATCTTCAATTGAAGGGTGGTATTTTGTACACTTCAAGCCTAAGCAAGCACTATTAACTTCATCGGCCAATCTTTTTCTTTTGTTGCTTTTAATATTATTTAACTGCCCATGTGCACTCCTTCCATGAGCCATGGCTGTGGGCACAAGGTGGCTCCTGGACCCCAAGGCATTCTAAGCCCACATGTGGCCTCGAAAATGACTATGCATGTCAATGCTGACACGTATGTCATAGGTTCACCATTAAAGCTCTAGGGGCTAGAGGTGAAGTGGTAGTGGAAGTTGTGGATTTCTGTAAAGGATAATTTTATAATTATGACTTAAAATCTAAATTAATTGGTCACCATGGGATATCCCAAATAATAAAATACCCAAGTCAGCTGGAAATTATGGTGATTTTAATTAATATAGAGAGAAGGAATTAAGGAGAGGAGAGAGGGAGAGGAAAGAGTTAATTTAAACTGCTCAGGCTCAGGCTGAGCCAGCCAGGATTTAAAGGGCCTCCCTTGAGAGTCAAAGGAAAGGGAAGTCAGTCATATCATTCAGGACATAACTGACTAAAGGAAACTGTCTGAGTGAGCTCCTCCAGGCTGAGTTCTAGGATCTAACTGGTGCCCAGGCTGCTCACAGGAAGTGATCAGCCAGATCCACCTCTCTGGGGAAAAAGAGTGAAGTGAGGAAGTGACACACCCTATATAGATGGTTTTATATCACTTTCCTGCATCTTATCTGTACCAATGGTAGCTTAGCTTGACTTAGGACAGCCCAGGGGTCTGTCAACTGTTTCTGCACATGTCTATCAAAGGCCATCCTCCTAGATACTAAATCCCTAAGTATGGGTGCAGACATTCCTGACCTTGTTAGACTAAGTAGAGTAGAGCAATGTAAGTTCATAAGACATTCCTGATCAAGTATCTCCATTGTTACAATCAGGAAATAGCTAAATCAACTCCTCTAAAGTATGATCTGAATAGTTTGGAGTATTTTTAAAATTCACATTTCCAAATAGTAGGACAACAGTGACTCAGTCTCTCCTTCTGGAATCTTGATCTTCTTAGATGAAAGATCCTTGTTCCTTTCATGTTTTTCCATACTTGAGATAACATGCTTGAAATAGAATAAGAAAAAGACTTAACCTTTTAAAAGATAAAGCTAACAAAGTTATTGAAAATAAAATCAATATAGGATCATCTATTTCTCATTCTTGGGTCTGACTCAAGCCCTTCCTGATCTCTATTCAACCTATCTTCATACATTCCAGTTTAACTCTTTGGCCATTGAAATAATGATAGTAATGAGGGCTGTCTCTACTATATCTTTTGCTCTGTCTGGAGCCAACTTCATGAAGCAAGAGGCCCCCAATCAAAGCACCTGTGATATCTCATTCTCCTCCCCTTCTCAGCTTCCTTTTGCTTGATTTCTTGATTCATTAGATTGTAAGCTCCTTGAAGGCAGAGATAGTCTTTCTTTTTCTTATTTCTATACCCAGTGCTACTGCAATGTCTAGCACATAGTAGGGATTTTTTAATTATTATTTTTTCCAGATAATCATTTTCTGATATTTTGTGATCCATGTTCTCTCCCTCTCATTATCCATTCTCACCCCCAAAATGGCAGTTAATATAATATGGGTTGTAAATATGTTATTATTCAATATATGTTTCTGTGTTTATAATGTGAAAGAAAATATATCACTTACTCTAGAGAAAAATTCATGGAGCAAATAAGGTTAAAAATGGAATGCTTTAATTTGCATTCTGACTATGTCAGTTGCTTCCATTGTGGCTGATGGCCTTTTACATCATGAATCCCATGAAGTTGTTTTGTATGCTTGCATTGTTGATGACAATTCATCATACCTTATTGCAGTTACTATGCAAAATGTTCTTCCAGTACTGCTCACTTCACTTTGCATCACTTCATGTAAGTCTTTCTAGGTTTTTTTGTGATCACTGTGTTTATCATTTCTGATGGCATAATGCTATTCAGTTACAATAGCATGCCACAACTTGTTCAGCCATTCCCCCAATTTATGGACACCCATTAAGTTTCTATTTTGTTTTGTTTTGTTTTTTGAAGGTTGTTTTGAAGGGTTTTTTTTAGGGTATTTTTTGCCATCACAAAAAGAGCAGCTATACATGTTTTTGTAAGTGGGGCCTTTCCCCTTATCTTTGCTCTCTTTGGACATAGTTGAAATTTAATAAATGTTCATTGAATTGAAAATGAGTCTTTTATGCAACATGAAGCAAAATGCTTTATAAATGTTTGATCCTCACAACAACGTTGGGAAATAGGTACTATTATCACAATTTCATAGATGAGGAAACAGATAGTTAGAGGTTATGTGACTTCCCAGGGTCATAAAGCTATTAAATTTGAACTCAGCTTTTCCTGACTCTAGGTGGAAAACTATATCCCTAGTGCCATCTAGTGTAATGGGGAAATTTAAGGCTTCTGGGAGAAGGTTATAATATAGTAATGGTTACAAATGTGGCTACAAGATTTATATAATATTAACAATGGCCGCCAAGGAATTTACTTATGAAATTCCTAAAATGAAACACTCAAGCCAGAATGAGGTTTATGGAGGTTTAATCACACTGGGAGTAGGGAAAAGGTTAGGGAGAGAAGGAGAGAAGAGAAAAGGGAAAGAGGCTACTCAACCTCTGACCAAGGCAGAGGGAGTTTAGGCCTAAAGGCCCAGGTGGAAAGAACCAGTCCTTAACTCACGTGACCGATCTGAAGGAAAGCTGTCTGCGGGCGTCCTCTCTCTCCAAGCTCCTAACACCAACCCTCCTAGCTCTCTCCACAGGAAGTTCCCAATCTCAGAGGCTGTTCCCTACCTCTCTTCCTGTGTCTCACAAATCCAATGGTTGGCTCTAGCTTGGCTTAGGACAGCCCAGGTGGGCAGTTAGTTATTTCTGATTAGTCATTGACTAGCGCATGCCCGTGTAGGTGGGTGTGCACAATTTTTGGGTGCTAGACCAAGATGGAGACTTTTAAAATTCACAATCCCCCCTGATGATGATTGGGAGACTAGTCTCCCCAATTGATCACTAAACATAAGCATACTGCACCCCAAAAATTTCTAACTATAAGTGTATACAAAAATTTTTTCTACCCACTAAGAGGAAAATTATAATAGTTGTAAATATGGGGAAATAGAGGAGAGAGAAAGACAGCAAACCAATGTTTTGCTGGGCGCATTGACAAAAGCCAATTAGGGGGCAGTCCCCTTTGGCATAAGAGTGTACATTCAAAAAAATGTTCAATCAACCACACCCCAAGGTTCATTCTGGATCTTCCTGTAGTGAAAAGGTTTAGATATCTTTCTGCAAACAGTTCATTCTCTGGATTCAGTTAGTTAGCAAGCTTCTCTGAAGATTTCTCTCTCGAACAAAATTTAAATCTTGGATTTGATGAAATACAATCCCCCCTGAAGAAAGTGTTGAAAAAACACTGAGTCCAGCTGAGGATTCAAGTTTTAGTTGTGGGGGTGTGTGAGTTAATTCAAAAGAAAAACAAAACAATATGAAAATAAAATCAAAAATCAAAATCAAAAGAAGAAAAAGGGAAAAAATTAAGGGAAAAAAATATAAACCCTTTATATATGCATATTTATATTAAAGAATTCAAAATCAGTATCAAAAAGCAAAAAAAATCTATGTATACAAAATTTGAGAAAGCAAGAATTAAATTTTTTTTTTTCCCACAGGCCCCTGTATTAGGGTCCAGTTAAGTAATGTCTAATCCCACAAGTCTGTAGGACAGAATGCAGCATATTTTACTTCCCCATTTGCAGCCAAGGCTACAGGAAGTTGCCATACTATAGGAGAGAAAAAAAAGGACCAGATTCTTATTTTATATCTAGGGAAGTGTCATTCCCTCGTCTGATTTTACCTTCGTTCTCAGGGATGGATGGAGCCAGGATGGTAGCCAACCTTAGGTACTTGTCTGTAGGTATTTTCATGAAGAGTGTGGATACAGGGAAGGCCTACATCTTAACGTCTGTCAAGTGTCGCAACCCCGAGTCTTACACTAGGTTCAAGTCCTTAGTATTGGCTTAGAAATGTATTAATCCTACCTGGATTGGTCTTTTGATTTTTAGACCTGTGAGCTCTTTTGGCATTATCCAGGTTATATCTGTGCTCCTTGTTTGATCTCATATCTAGAATCAGACACAAACATTAATCATAGTCCCACAACAATTATCAATAAATGGCAGGTTCCCATAGTCTAAAGCTGTTTGGGTGCGTATTAATAATAACAACAAGTATATATATTTAAACTAATATTGTAGAATAAAAATTAATATTGATCATATGTACCTAAAGTACATAGAAATGAGAAAAAGGGAAAAAAATAAAATAATGTAAAAATAATAATAATAATAAAATAAGGAAAAGAGAAAAAAAAGGAAAAAAGGAAAAAAATTAAATTTAGGAATTCAATGTGTCAAAAGCAGAATAAAACAGTTCCACTTGTCAATGTATAGTTATCTCCAATGCATGTATAGGATACAGTCAATCAGTCTCAACAGAAGATGCTCTCTTTACATGAGAACAGTGAATCCAAGAGTCCTTTTCTCCAACCTTTATAGATGTTGGAGTAGTTAACAATATTTGGAATGGTCCTTCCCAGGAAGGCTGGGTTGCTCCTGTACGCTGGAAGTTCTTTATATACACGTTGTCTCCTGGGTTCAGGTCGTGAAGTGAGAAGTCTAGTGGTCCAGCTTGTACTGCAGCTCCGGATTCATGTAGCTCACGTAGTTTGTGCTGTAATTCCTGTATATAGGAAGCAATAGTAGTATCTCCCCCTAATAGCGATGTATAAGCCGGGGAGAAAGGCTTAGCCTGTATAGGCGGATGTCCAAAAAGCATCTCAAATGGTGAAATATGTAAGTCTCCTCTAGGCCTGCTTCTAAGATAAAATAGGGCCAGAGGGAGAATTTCAGGCCATTTTAAATGGGTCTCAGTGCATAATTTGCCAATCATAGTCTTAAGTTCTTTATTCATCCTCTCAACTTGGCCTGAACTCTGGGGATGATATGGAACATGGAATTTTGGAGTTATCCCCAAGCAAGAATATATCTGGTTTAGAACAGAATCAGTAAAATGACTCCCCCTATCGGAGTCAATACGTGCTGGTAGGCCAAAGCGAGGAATAATTTCTTTTAAAAGCACCTTAGCAACAAAAGCTGCTGTGGCTCGGGCTGTAGGAAATGCTTCCGGCCATCTGGTCAGTTGGTCTACTATGACCAAACAAAATTTATATTGTCCAGCCTTTGGCATCGTTATAAAATCTATCTGCAGGTGCTCAAAAGGTGTGTAAGCCAGAGGACGTCCACCAAAGGCTTTACCACGAAAGGCATGTTGGTTATATGCCTGGCAGGTAGGGCAGGATGAACACACTTTAGAGGCTATGGTAGTTATACCAGGGGCTATCCATACTCTCTTAACAGAGTCCACGATGCCCTGGGTACCAAAATGACCATTTTTATGAATAGATTGGCAAATTTGGTTATAGAAACTTCTAGGGAGCAGGGGTTTTCCTTCAGATGACACCCATACTCCATTAATTTGTTTTGCTTTAAATTTTTGTTTCCATTTTTCCACTTCCTTTTCATTATAGGAGAGTGATAAATTTAAATTATCAGTGGTTGTTAATGTTAAAATTAATCCAGGTCCTTCTATGGCTGCTAGTTTTGCAGCGGCATCTGCTCGGTCATTTCCTCTAGAGACAGGGTCTGAGCCTCCTGTATGGGCAGAGCAATGAACTACAGCTAAGGCTTTAGGCAGTTTGAGAGCAGAAAGAACTTCATTAATAATTTCTGCATTAGCTATGGATTTTCCAGCTGAGGTTAAAAATCCTCTCTGGAGCCATAGCATCCCGACTGAGTGACAAATGCCAAAAGCATATCTAGAATCCGTATAAATTGTTGCCTTTTTATCCTTGG
This sequence comes from Monodelphis domestica, assembly GCF_027887165.1. Classification (NCBI taxonomy): domain Eukaryota; kingdom Metazoa; phylum Chordata; class Mammalia; order Didelphimorphia; family Didelphidae; genus Monodelphis; species Monodelphis domestica. Next base: position 39,306,775 of record NC_077227.1, read on the forward strand.
CAATTATACAGGCATGTTTCAGAGCTATGAGCTCTGCTCCTTGAGCGCTAATGTTAGAAGGTAGTGAAGCTGACCATTCAGTGGCAAATTCTGAGACTACGGCAGCTCCAGTGTAACGTATGCCATCCCTCATAAAAGAGGAACCATCGGTAAATAAAATCAGATCTGCATTGTCTAAGGGAGTGTCCAAGAGATTATCTCGAGGCTTTTCTGCCATGGACACTAATGTTTCACAGTTATGTAGTGGTTCTCCTGAAGTAGGTAAATCTGGAAGCAAGGTGGCAGGGTTAAGAGTTGAACAGCGTTTCAAGGTAATATTTTCACTATTTAATAAGGTTATTTCATACCTTGTAATTCTCTGATCCGAGAATGCCTGTGTTCTATGTTTTACCAATAATGCTTCAATCTCATGTGGGCACATTATTGTTAATGGACATCCCAATACTAAATCAACGGTTTTTGTTACTAGTAAGGCTGTAGCAGCTACTCCTCTAAGGCATGGTGGTGCTCCTGCTGCTACTGGGTCTAGTTGGGCAGAATAATAGGCAATTGGGCGCTGAGAAGGTCCCAGAGTCTGAGTTAAAACGCCTGAGGCTACTCCTCTTCTCTCATGTACATATAAAGTAAATGGCTTGTTGTAATTTGGGATGCCTAGAGCAGGGGCAGATAAGATAGCCTTTTTTAGCTCTGATAGAGCTGACAGGTGTTCAGGCTCTAATTTGAGGGGTTCAGGGACTACATCCCTTGTTAGTGCTATAAGAGGTTTAGTAATTTCCCCATAACAAGGAATCCATTGTCTGCAAAACCCTGTTGCTCCCAGAATTGCTCTTAACTGTTTTTTAGTAGTAGGAGCACTCAATTTTTGAATATTCTCAATTCGCTTGGGAGAAATAGAGCGGGCACCAGCTGTCAGAATGAACCCCAAATATTCTACTTTGGGGAGACACCACTGAACTTTGTCCTTCGAGATCTTATGACCTCTTTTGTGCAATTCCAAAAGAAGGTGTTTGCTATCTTCTTGACATGTTTTTGCATCTGTTGAAGCCAAGAGTAGATCATCTACATATTTGATTAATTTGCTATTTTTAAATGTTATATTGTCTGTGTCTTGGCTCAAAATTTGCTCAAATAAGCTCGGACTTTCGACATAACCCTGTGGCAGCCGACACCAGGTATATTGTGAGCCCTTCCAGGTGAAAGCAAAAATATGTCTGGAGTTTTCATGTATTGGTATTGAAAAAAAGGCTGAACACAAGTCTACTACTGTAAAGTATGTAGCTGTGCTAGGAATAGATGAAATAATAGTATGTATGTTAGAAACTACGGAATGTCTCTTTATAACGTGATTATTTACTGCCCTTAGATCCTGTATAAATCTATAGATGTGCTTGCCATCGGGCCCTTTTTTTGGTTTTTTAATTGGTAGGATGGGCGTGTTGTATTCAGATTTGCAAGGGATTATTATTCCCTGTTCTATTAATGAGTTAATAACTGGTGTAATACCCTCAATTGCCTCCTTTGAGAGGGGATACTGAGGGATAGAAGGAGGTGGGCTAGATTTAGTTTTTATCTGCACAGGAACAGCAGATTTAAGTAATCCTACATCAGAAGAAGATGTGGCCCAAAGAGACTCAGGTATATCTTTAGGTATTTCAAAAATGGAAGGCTCTTTTGCGTCCTGGTTTTCCGAGAGAAGTACAGGGAGTAATTTTAAAGATTCCTCTGGTACTTCTAATGATAATGAGCCATCTGGGGAGCAGGTTATTGTGGCTCTGAGTTTGCATAGAAGGTCCCTCCCCAGCAAATTTAAAGGGGAGTCAGGCATCAAAAGGAAAGAGTGTTGTACCTCTAGGGGTCCTACAGACACCATTCTAGGAGGAAGTCTTTTAACTCTTTGGGTTATTCCTGATACTCCCATTACATTCTCTGAGCCAATAGAATAACATTGTAAATCAGGTTTTCTCTTCAATACAGACCAGGAAGCTCCGGTGTCTAATAGACAATCATAATAGGTGTTACCCACCTTTAAGGTAACATGGGGTTCATTAGTATGGGGAGGGCAGTGGATAGGGACAACGGGTAGTAGGACATCAGGGTCCGGGAAATCAAAGGTTGTATCCTCTGATTCCTGTGCCCTAGCCCCCCCCGGGCACCATCATTGTGTTTGGGATATTCCTTGGGCACCCCCCTGAAGGGCACCTCTCTGAGAGTCATTAGTACCTCGAGTAATTTTTGGACGAGCGCCATTTCTCATATATTGTTGAGTATTATCATTAAAATTTTCTTCAATTTGAGCATTGTCATTAATTTCCCAATTCCTATTTCTATAATTCTGGTTTCTAAAGTTCTTATTTCTATATTCATTATAGTTATTATTTCTAAAACTATTATTAAACTGTGTATTCCTTCCAAACATCTTAAGAAAGGTTCTACATTCCATCATTTTGTGGCCCTTCTTCTCACAGAAGTGGCAAGTAATGGATTGATAATTGGATTTCTGGAGAGGGGCAATTGTCGTTGGTTCATTACCCTGCCCACTTTCTAATTTAGTTATCCTATCTATTAAATATCTCATTTTTTTCTTCATTTCCTCCATGTCATCATCATTTTCTTTCTCCTTTTCTTCGTTTCCCTTTAAAACATATATAGCTGTTTTTCGCAATTCTTCAAGGTCCATATCTGACCATCTTGGGCATTGTGTTTTGAAATAATTTTTAATTGCTTTGCAAGAATTGTTTACAAAGATTCTTCTAGCTTGTCTTATACTACTCTCTTTAGTTAAGTCCCAATCTAAGTATCTGTCCCCAAACTCGATAATTCTGTCCATAAATCTGGAGGGTGTTTCATTTTCCTTTTGCTTAATTTTTTCCAGTTCCATCCACTTATCTGTACTGTCCGCACATTCCTTCATGGACGTGAGGATGGCCTCTCTACAACGGTATAGTTGTAGATAATCCTCAGGATTGTTATAGTCCCATTCGGGATCCTGAGATGGCCAATGTGCTGCATTACGCCCCCTGGTTTTGTTGACATGAGCAATTATTTTATTTTTTTCACGTTCACTTAAAAAAGCCTGGAGTAAGCTCTCAACGTCCTTGTAAGACGGATTATACTGAAAAAATATGTCTCCCATCTTTTTTGTTACTAGAAAAGGATCTTGTTCATATGTGGGGATATTTCGTGTAAATTCATTTATTTCTTGGGGAGTAAACGGTATCCTATGTCTTAAAGTCACCACATCCCCATTTCGTCCTATTTCAGGTACTTCTCTTAGAGGAAACAGGCCTCTAGTTGGATTTTGCACCTGTGGGTCAGTTTGACAAGGACAGGTTTTTCTAGGGGGACAAGATCTCTCTTGCATTGGAATTTGGTTTTCTGTAGGAGAAGGAACATGAGAATCTGGGATTGCCGGGGAAGGGTTTTGGGGATTAAATTCAGACAAGATTTGCACTACACGAGAGAAGCAGTCTGTTAACTTGGCTATAGGAAAGGTATTTTCCATCTCTATTTCAGGGAAGGAAATTTCCTCATTCAAAGGTTCAGAAACAGGTCTCTTTCTGGTAGAGTGGTTGTTTGCCAATTGATCCTGTAAGAAACTTTTTAGATCTTCTAATTGGGCTTGCATTTTATCCTCAATTTTTCCTATTTTATCTTCCATATTTCCCATTTTATCCTCAATATTTCCTATTTTATTCTCAATATTTCCTATTTTATCCTCAATTTTTTCTATTTTATTCTCAATATTTCCTATTTTATCCTCAATTTTTTCTATTGTATCCTCAATTTTTTCTATTGTATCCTCAACATTTTCTATTTTATCCTCAATATTTTCTATTTTATCCTCATTTTGCTTTATTTCCTCCTCATTTTGTTTTATTTTCTCCTCATTTTGTTTTATTTTCTCCTCAATTTGTTTTATTTTTTCATCTCTAAATATAGTATTGAGGAGTACAAAAATGACAGTACCTATTAATATAAAAATTTGGAGGTATCCTTCATTCCTCAATGCCCCTACTTCTTCAGCTGCCTTATAATTGTCAAAGGATATAGTACTCATTTTTATATGTATATTTTGTAATTTCACAAAGCAAGTGGGTCAAGATAGTCAAGATAGACTCGTGAATAGTGAGAATGTTCTCTCTCCCTTTACAGCAGAGTTGCCCTGTAGGACCTTGAAATAGTTTGAGGAATAACTATGTTGTTGTAGCTCTTCTCTAGAAACCCCGCAGTTACCAGTGTAAAAGCAAGTTGGATTGAGTAAGTCACCCCAGAGAGGACTAGTGGGGGACAGGAACTGTACAATGGCTACAGGGACTACACAAGTATAGCTAGAGTCTACATTCATCCTTGGATGAAGGACCGAACATTCAATGAATTAATCAATCTCTTCCTGCTCCCATTCCCATAACTCTCAAAGGCTTGTTGCCTCTTCTATTCTTTGTTTCTCTTTTCTTTTTCTTTTTTCTTGTCTGAGAATATCCAAAGAGCTATCATGAGAGATGGGTTGTTCTCCCTTTCACATTTCCAATTGTCATTAAAATATTGGTTCCTGACACTCTGCTCAGTTCTTTGCCTTCTTTATATGACTAGTATGCAAGAATTAAGCAAATATACACTTAGACCAGATTCTAGGGCAGTAATGGCAAACTTTTGAGCTTGGTGTGTCAAAATTCATCAAAAAATCGAGCATAACTCGGGTGGTATGTCACTTCAAGGAAATAAAAAACATAATTTCATGATATTTATAGTTTAAATAACAAAAATGTATAATTATAATGTATAACTGTATTTAATAAACCAAAAACTAATTATTTCACTTACCTGCTTAGTGACTTCTTTGTTCATCTGTCAATCAGAATATTTTGTTGGTCTTGATATTATTTAACTTGTGTGGGATGCCTTGAACCAAGATAAGGGAGGGGAAAGGGGGATTCTTTAACTAAATTGTCTATTAGTGGCTATTTTGTTACTGAATTTCATTGGCTAAATCTTCAATTGAAGGGTGGTATTTTGTACACTTCAAGCCTAAGCAAGCACTATTAACTTCATCGGCCAATCTTTTTCTTTTGTTGCTTTTAATATTATTTAACTGCCCATGTGCACTCCTTCCATGAGCCATGGCTGTGGGCACAAGGTGGCTCCTGGACCCCAAGGCATTCTAAGCCCACATGTGGCCTCGAAAATGACTATGCATGTCAATGCTGACACGTATGTCATAGGTTCACCATTAAAGCTCTAGGGGCTAGAGGTGAAGTGGTAGTGGAAGTTGTGGATTTCTGTAAAGGATAATTTTATAATTATGACTTAAAATCTAAATTAATTGGTCACCATGGGATATCCCAAATAATAAAATACCCAAGTCAGCTGGAAATTATGGTGATTTTAATTAATATAGAGAGAAGGAATTAAGGAGAGGAGAGAGGGAGAGGAAAGAGTTAATTTAAACTGCTCAGGCTCAGGCTGAGCCAGCCAGGATTTAAAGGGCCTCCCTTGAGAGTCAAAGGAAAGGGAAGTCAGTCATATCATTCAGGACATAACTGACTAAAGGAAACTGTCTGAGTGAGCTCCTCCAGGCTGAGTTCTAGGATCTAACTGGTGCCCAGGCTGCTCACAGGAAGTGATCAGCCAGATCCACCTCTCTGGGGAAAAAGAGTGAAGTGAGGAAGTGACACACCCTATATAGATGGTTTTATATCACTTTCCTGCATCTTATCTGTACCAATGGTAGCTTAGCTTGACTTAGGACAGCCCAGGGGTCTGTCAACTGTTTCTGCACATGTCTATCAAAGGCCATCCTCCTAGATACTAAATCCCTAAGTATGGGTGCAGACATTCCTGACCTTGTTAGACTAAGTAGAGTAGAGCAATGTAAGTTCATAAGACATTCCTGATCAAGTATCTCCATTGTTACAATCAGGAAATAGCTAAATCAACTCCTCTAAAGTATGATCTGAATAGTTTGGAGTATTTTTAAAATTCACATTTCCAAATAGTAGGACAACAGTGACTCAGTCTCTCCTTCTGGAATCTTGATCTTCTTAGATGAAAGATCCTTGTTCCTTTCATGTTTTTCCATACTTGAGATAACATGCTTGAAATAGAATAAGAAAAAGACTTAACCTTTTAAAAGATAAAGCTAACAAAGTTATTGAAAATAAAATCAATATAGGATCATCTATTTCTCATTCTTGGGTCTGACTCAAGCCCTTCCTGATCTCTATTCAACCTATCTTCATACATTCCAGTTTAACTCTTTGGCCATTGAAATAATGATAGTAATGAGGGCTGTCTCTACTATATCTTTTGCTCTGTCTGGAGCCAACTTCATGAAGCAAGAGGCCCCCAATCAAAGCACCTGTGATATCTCATTCTCCTCCCCTTCTCAGCTTCCTTTTGCTTGATTTCTTGATTCATTAGATTGTAAGCTCCTTGAAGGCAGAGATAGTCTTTCTTTTTCTTATTTCTATACCCAGTGCTACTGCAATGTCTAGCACATAGTAGGGATTTTTTAATTATTATTTTTTCCAGATAATCATTTTCTGATATTTTGTGATCCATGTTCTCTCCCTCTCATTATCCATTCTCACCCCCAAAATGGCAGTTAATATAATATGGGTTGTAAATATGTTATTATTCAATATATGTTTCTGTGTTTATAATGTGAAAGAAAATATATCACTTACTCTAGAGAAAAATTCATGGAGCAAATAAGGTTAAAAATGGAATGCTTTAATTTGCATTCTGACTATGTCAGTTGCTTCCATTGTGGCTGATGGCCTTTTACATCATGAATCCCATGAAGTTGTTTTGTATGCTTGCATTGTTGATGACAATTCATCATACCTTATTGCAGTTACTATGCAAAATGTTCTTCCAGTACTGCTCACTTCACTTTGCATCACTTCATGTAAGTCTTTCTAGGTTTTTTTGTGATCACTGTGTTTATCATTTCTGATGGCATAATGCTATTCAGTTACAATAGCATGCCACAACTTGTTCAGCCATTCCCCCAATTTATGGACACCCATTAAGTTTCTATTTTGTTTTGTTTTGTTTTTTGAAGGTTGTTTTGAAGGGTTTTTTTTAGGGTATTTTTTGCCATCACAAAAAGAGCAGCTATACATGTTTTTGTAAGTGGGGCCTTTCCCCTTATCTTTGCTCTCTTTGGACATAGTTGAAATTTAATAAATGTTCATTGAATTGAAAATGAGTCTTTTATGCAACATGAAGCAAAATGCTTTATAAATGTTTGATCCTCACAACAACGTTGGGAAATAGGTACTATTATCACAATTTCATAGATGAGGAAACAGATAGTTAGAGGTTATGTGACTTCCCAGGGTCATAAAGCTATTAAATTTGAACTCAGCTTTTCCTGACTCTAGGTGGAAAACTATATCCCTAGTGCCATCTAGTGTAATGGGGAAATTTAAGGCTTCTGGGAGAAGGTTATAATATAGTAATGGTTACAAATGTGGCTACAAGATTTATATAATATTAACAATGGCCGCCAAGGAATTTACTTATGAAATTCCTAAAATGAAACACTCAAGCCAGAATGAGGTTTATGGAGGTTTAATCACACTGGGAGTAGGGAAAAGGTTAGGGAGAGAAGGAGAGAAGAGAAAAGGGAAAGAGGCTACTCAACCTCTGACCAAGGCAGAGGGAGTTTAGGCCTAAAGGCCCAGGTGGAAAGAACCAGTCCTTAACTCACGTGACCGATCTGAAGGAAAGCTGTCTGCGGGCGTCCTCTCTCTCCAAGCTCCTAACACCAACCCTCCTAGCTCTCTCCACAGGAAGTTCCCAATCTCAGAGGCTGTTCCCTACCTCTCTTCCTGTGTCTCACAAATCCAATGGTTGGCTCTAGCTTGGCTTAGGACAGCCCAGGTGGGCAGTTAGTTATTTCTGATTAGTCATTGACTAGCGCATGCCCGTGTAGGTGGGTGTGCACAATTTTTGGGTGCTAGACCAAGATGGAGACTTTTAAAATTCACAATCCCCCCTGATGATGATTGGGAGACTAGTCTCCCCAATTGATCACTAAACATAAGCATACTGCACCCCAAAAATTTCTAACTATAAGTGTATACAAAAATTTTTTCTACCCACTAAGAGGAAAATTATAATAGTTGTAAATATGGGGAAATAGAGGAGAGAGAAAGACAGCAAACCAATGTTTTGCTGGGCGCATTGACAAAAGCCAATTAGGGGGCAGTCCCCTTTGGCATAAGAGTGTACATTCAAAAAAATGTTCAATCAACCACACCCCAAGGTTCATTCTGGATCTTCCTGTAGTGAAAAGGTTTAGATATCTTTCTGCAAACAGTTCATTCTCTGGATTCAGTTAGTTAGCAAGCTTCTCTGAAGATTTCTCTCTCGAACAAAATTTAAATCTTGGATTTGATGAAATACAATCCCCCCTGAAGAAAGTGTTGAAAAAACACTGAGTCCAGCTGAGGATTCAAGTTTTAGTTGTGGGGGTGTGTGAGTTAATTCAAAAGAAAAACAAAACAATATGAAAATAAAATCAAAAATCAAAATCAAAAGAAGAAAAAGGGAAAAAATTAAGGGAAAAAAATATAAACCCTTTATATATGCATATTTATATTAAAGAATTCAAAATCAGTATCAAAAAGCAAAAAAAATCTATGTATACAAAATTTGAGAAAGCAAGAATTAAATTTTTTTTTTTCCCACAGGCCCCTGTATTAGGGTCCAGTTAAGTAATGTCTAATCCCACAAGTCTGTAGGACAGAATGCAGCATATTTTACTTCCCCATTTGCAGCCAAGGCTACAGGAAGTTGCCATACTATAGGAGAGAAAAAAAAGGACCAGATTCTTATTTTATATCTAGGGAAGTGTCATTCCCTCGTCTGATTTTACCTTCGTTCTCAGGGATGGATGGAGCCAGGATGGTAGCCAACCTTAGGTACTTGTCTGTAGGTATTTTCATGAAGAGTGTGGATACAGGGAAGGCCTACATCTTAACGTCTGTCAAGTGTCGCAACCCCGAGTCTTACACTAGGTTCAAGTCCTTAGTATTGGCTTAGAAATGTATTAATCCTACCTGGATTGGTCTTTTGATTTTTAGACCTGTGAGCTCTTTTGGCATTATCCAGGTTATATCTGTGCTCCTTGTTTGATCTCATATCTAGAATCAGACACAAACATTAATCATAGTCCCACAACAATTATCAATAAATGGCAGGTTCCCATAGTCTAAAGCTGTTTGGGTGCGTATTAATAATAACAACAAGTATATATATTTAAACTAATATTGTAGAATAAAAATTAATATTGATCATATGTACCTAAAGTACATAGAAATGAGAAAAAGGGAAAAAAATAAAATAATGTAAAAATAATAATAATAATAAAATAAGGAAAAGAGAAAAAAAAGGAAAAAAGGAAAAAAATTAAATTTAGGAATTCAATGTGTCAAAAGCAGAATAAAACAGTTCCACTTGTCAATGTATAGTTATCTCCAATGCATGTATAGGATACAGTCAATCAGTCTCAACAGAAGATGCTCTCTTTACATGAGAACAGTGAATCCAAGAGTCCTTTTCTCCAACCTTTATAGATGTTGGAGTAGTTAACAATATTTGGAATGGTCCTTCCCAGGAAGGCTGGGTTGCTCCTGTACGCTGGAAGTTCTTTATATACACGTTGTCTCCTGGGTTCAGGTCGTGAAGTGAGAAGTCTAGTGGTCCAGCTTGTACTGCAGCTCCGGATTCATGTAGCTCACGTAGTTTGTGCTGTAATTCCTGTATATAGGAAGCAATAGTAGTATCTCCCCCTAATAGCGATGTATAAGCCGGGGAGAAAGGCTTAGCCTGTATAGGCGGATGTCCAAAAAGCATCTCAAATGGTGAAATATGTAAGTCTCCTCTAGGCCTGCTTCTAAGATAAAATAGGGCCAGAGGGAGAATTTCAGGCCATTTTAAATGGGTCTCAGTGCATAATTTGCCAATCATAGTCTTAAGTTCTTTATTCATCCTCTCAACTTGGCCTGAACTCTGGGGATGATATGGAACATGGAATTTTGGAGTTATCCCCAAGCAAGAATATATCTGGTTTAGAACAGAATCAGTAAAATGACTCCCCCTATCGGAGTCAATACGTGCTGGTAGGCCAAAGCGAGGAATAATTTCTTTTAAAAGCACCTTAGCAACAAAAGCTGCTGTGGCTCGGGCTGTAGGAAATGCTTCCGGCCATCTGGTCAGTTGGTCTACTATGACCAAACAAAATTTATATTGTCCAGCCTTTGGCATCGTTATAAAATCTATCTGCAGGTGCTCAAAAGGTGTGTAAGCCAGAGGACGTCCACCAAAGGCTTTACCACGAAAGGCATGTTGGTTATATGCCTGGCAGGTAGGGCAGGATGAACACACTTTAGAGGCTATGGTAGTTATACCAGGGGCTATCCATACTCTCTTAACAGAGTCCACGATGCCCTGGGTACCAAAATGACCATTTTTATGAATAGATTGGCAAATTTGGTTATAGAAACTTCTAGGGAGCAGGGGTTTTCCTTCAGATGACACCCATACTCCATTAATTTGTTTTGCTTTAAATTTTTGTTTCCATTTTTCCACTTCCTTTTCATTATAGGAGAGTGATAAATTTAAATTATCAGTGGTTGTTAATGTTAAAATTAATCCAGGTCCTTCTATGGCTGCTAGTTTTGCAGCGGCATCTGCTCGGTCATTTCCTCTAGAGACAGGGTCTGAGCCTCCTGTATGGGCAGAGCAATGAACTACAGCTAAGGCTTTAGGCAGTTTGAGAGCAGAAAGAACTTCATTAATAATTTCTGCATTAGCTATGGATTTTCCAGCTGAGGTTAAAAATCCTCTCTGGAGCCATAGCATCCCGACTGAGTGACAAATGCCAAAAGCATATCTAGAATCCGTATAAATTGTTGCCTTTTTATCCTTGGCAATTATACAGGCATGTTTCAGAGCTATGAGCTCTGCTCCTTGAGCGCTAATGTTAGAAGGTAGTGAAGCTGACCATTCAGTGGCAAATTCTGAGACTACGGCAGCTCCAGTGTAACGTATGCCATCCCTCATAAAAGAGGAACCATCGGTAAATAAAATCAGATCTGCATTGTCTAAGGGAGTGTCCAAGAGATTATCTCGAGGCTTTTCTGCCATGGACACTAATGTTTCACAGTTATGTAGTGGTTCTCCTGAAGTAGGTAAATCTGGAAGCAAGGTGGCAGGGTTAAGAGTTGAACAGCGTTTCAAGGTAATATTTTCACTATTTAATAAGGTTATTTCATACCTTGTAATTCTCTGATCCGAGAATGCCTGTGTTCTATGTTTTACCAATAATGCTTCAATCTCATGTGGGCACATTATTGTTAATGGACATCCCAATACTAAATCAACGGTTTTTGTTACTAGTAAGGCTGTAGCAGCTACTCCTCTAAGGCATGGTGGTGCTCCTGCTGCTACTGGGTCTAGTTGGGCAGAATAATAGGCAATTGGGCGCTGAGAAGGTCCCAGAGTCTGAGTTAAAACGCCTGAGGCTACTCCTCTTCTCTCATGTACATATAAAGTAAATGGCTTGTTGTAATTTGGGATGCCTAGAGCAGGGGCAGATAAGATAGCCTTTTTTAGCTCTGATAGAGCTGACAGGTGTTCAGGCTCTAATTTGAGGGGTTCAGGGACTACATCCCTTGTTAGTGCTATAAGAGGTTTAGTAATTTCCCCATAACAAGGAATCCATTGTCTGCAAAACCCTGTTGCTCCCAGAATTGCTCTTAACTGTTTTTTAGTAGTAGGAGCACTCAATTTTTGAATATTCTCAATTCGCTTGGGAGAAATAGAGCGGGCACCAGCTGTCAGAATGAACCCCAAATATTCTACTTTGGGGAGACACCACTGAACTTTGTCCTTCGAGATCTTATGACCTCTTTTGTGCAATTCCAAAAGAAGGTGTTTGCTATCTTCTTGACATGTTTTTGCATCTGTTGAAGCCAAGAGTAGATCATCTACATATTTGATTAATTTGCTATTTTTAAATGTTATATTGTCTGTGTCTTGGCTCAAAATTTGCTCAAATAAGCTCGGACTTTCGACATAACCCTGTGGCAGCCGACACCAGGTATATTGTGAGCCCTTCCAGGTGAAAGCAAAAATATGTCTGGAGTTTTCATGTATTGGTATTGAAAAAAAGGCTGAACACAAGTCTACTACTGTAAAGTATGTAGCTGTGCTAGGAATAGATGAAATAATAGTATGTATGTTAGAAACTACGGAATGTCTCTTTATAACGTGATTATTTACTGCCCTTAGATCCTGTATAAATCTATAGATGTGCTTGCCATCGGGCCCTTTTTTTGGTTTTTTAATTGGTAGGATGGGCGTGTTGTATTCAGATTTGCAAGGGATTATTATTCCCTGTTCTATTAATGAGTTAATAACTGGTGTAATACCCTCAATTGCCTCCTTTGAGAGGGGATACTGAGGGATAGAAGGAGGTGGGCTAGATTTAGTTTTTATCTGCACAGGAACAGCAGATTTAAGTAATCCTACATCAGAAGAAGATGTGGCCCAAAGAGACTCAGGTATATCTTTAGGTATTTCAAAAATGGAAGGCTCTTTTGCGTCCTGGTTTTCCGAGAGAAGTACAGGGAGTAATTTTAAAGATTCCTCTGGTACTTCTAATGATAATGAGCCATCTGGGGAGCAGGTTATTGTGGCTCTGAGTTTGCATAGAAGGTCCCTCCCCAGCAAATTTAAAGGGGAGTCAGGCATCAAAAGGAAAGAGTGTTGTACCTCTAGGGGTCCTACAGACACCATTCTAGGAGGAAGTCTTTTAACTCTTTGGGTTATTCCTGATACTCCCATTACATTCTCTGAGCCAATAGAATAACATTGTAAATCAGGTTTTCTCTTCAATACAGACCAGGAAGCTCCGGTGTCTAATAGACAATCATAATAGGTGTTACCCACCTTTAAGGTAACATGGGGTTCATTAGTATGGGGAGGGCAGTGGATAGGGACAACGGGTAGTAGGACATCAGGGTCCGGGAAATCAAAGGTTGTATCCTCTGATTCCTGTGCCCTAGCCCCCCCCGGGCACCATCATTGTGTTTGGGATATTCCTTGGGCACCCCCCTGAAGGGCACCTCTCTGAGAGTCATTAGTACCTCGAGTAATTTTTGGACGAGCGCCATTTCTCATATATTGTTGAGTATTATCATTAAAATTTTCTTCAATTTGAGCATTGTCATTAATTTCCCAATTCCTATTTCTATAATTCTGGTTTCTAAAGTTCTTATTTCTATATTCATTATAGTTATTATTTCTAAAACTATTATTAAACTGTGTATTCCTTCCAAACATCTTAAGAAAGGTTCTACATTCCATCATTTTGTGGCCCTTCTTCTCACAGAAGTGGCAAGTAATGGATTGATAATTGGATTTCTGGAGAGGGGCAATTGTCGTTGGTTCATTACCCTGCCCACTTTCTAATTTAGTTATCCTATCTATTAAATATCTCATTTTTTTCTTCATTTCCTCCATGTCATCATCATTTTCTTTCTCCTTTTCTTCGTTTCCCTTTAAAACATATATAGCTGTTTTTCGCAATTCTTCAAGGTCCATATCTGACCATCTTGGGCATTGTGTTTTGAAATAATTTTTAATTGCTTTGCAAGAATTGTTTACAAAGATTCTTCTAGCTTGTCTTATACTACTCTCTTTAGTTAAGTCCCAATCTAAGTATCTGTCCCCAAACTCGATAATTCTGTCCATAAATCTGGAGGGTGTTTCATTTTCCTTTTGCTTAATTTTTTCCAGTTCCATCCACTTATCTGTACTGTCCGCACATTCCTTCATGGACGTGAGGATGGCCTCTCTACAACGGTATAGTTGTAGATAATCCTCAGGATTGTTATAGTCCCATTCGGGATCCTGAGATGGCCAATGTGCTGCATTACGCCCCCTGGTTTTGTTGACATGAGCAATTATTTTATTTTTTTCACGTTCACTTAAAAAAGCCTGGAGTAAGCTCTCAACGTCCTTGTAAGACGGATTATACTGAAAAAATATGTCTCCCATCTTTTTTGTTACTAGAAAAGGATCTTGTTCATATGTGGGGATATTTCGTGTAAATTCATTTATTTCTTGGGGAGTAAACGGTATCCTATGTCTTAAAGTCACCACATCCCCATTTCGTCCTATTTCAGGTACTTCTCTTAGAGGAAACAGGCCTCTAGTTGGATTTTGCACCTGTGGGTCAGTTTGACAAGGACAGGTTTTTCTAGGGGGACAAGATCTCTCTTGCATTGGAATTTGGTTTTCTGTAGGAGAAGGAACATGAGAATCTGGGATTGCCGGGGAAGGGTTTTGGGGATTAAATTCAGACAAGATTTGCACTACACGAGAGAAGCAGTCTGTTAACTTGGCTATAGGAAAGGTATTTTCCATCTCTATTTCAGGGAAGGAAATTTCCTCATTCAAAGGTTCAGAAACAGGTCTCTTTCTGGTAGAGTGGTTGTTTGCCAATTGATCCTGTAAGAAACTTTTTAGATCTTCTAATTGGGCTTGCATTTTATCCTCAATTTTTCCTATTTTATCTTCCATATTTCCCATTTTATCCTCAATATTTCCTATTTTATTCTCAATATTTCCTATTTTATCCTCAATTTTTTCTATTTTATTCTCAATATTTCCTATTTTATCCTCAATTTTTTCTATTGTATCCTCAATTTTTTCTATTGTATCCTCAACATTTTCTATTTTATCCTCAATATTTTCTATTTTATCCTCATTTTGCTTTATTTCCTCCTCATTTTGTTTTATTTTCTCCTCATTTTGTTTTATTTTCTCCTCAATTTGTTTTATTTTTTCATCTCTAAATATAGTATTGAGGAGTACAAAAATGACAGTACCTATTAATATAAAAATTTGGAGGTATCCTTCATTCCTCAATGCCCCTACTTCTTCAGCTGCCTTATAATTGTCAAAGGATATAGTACTCATTTTTATATGTATATTTTGTAATTTCACAAAGCAAGTGGGTCAAGATAGTCAAGATAGACTCGTGAATAGTGAGAATGTTCTCTCTCCCTTTACAGCAGAGTTGCCCTGTAGGACCTTGAAATAGTTTGAGGAATAACTATGTTGTTGTAGCTCTTCTCTAGAAACCCCGCAGTTACCAGTGTAAAAGCAAGTTGGATTGAGTAAGTCACCCCAGAGAGGACTAGTGGGGGACAGGAACTGTACAATGGCTACAGGGACTACACAAGTATAGCTAGAGTCTACATTCATCCTTGGATGAAGGACCGAACATTCAATGAATTAATCAATCTCTTCCTGCTCCCATTCCCATAACTCTCAAAGGCTTGTTGCCTCTTCTATTCTTTGTTTCTCTTTTCTTTTTCTTTTTTCTTGTCTGAGAATATCCAAAGAGCTATCATGAGAGATGGGTTGTTCTCCCTTTCACATTTCCAATTGTCATTAAAATATTGGTTCCTGACACTCTGCTCAGTTCTTTGCCTTCTTTATATGACTAGTATGCAAGAATTAAGCAAATATACACTTAGACCAGATTCTAGGGCAGTAATGGCAAACTTTTGAGCTTGGTGTGTCAAAATTCATCAAAAAATCGAGCATAACTCGGGTGGTATGTCACTTCAAGGAAATAAAAAACATAATTTCATGATATTTATAGTTTAAATAACAAAAATGTATAATTATAATGTATAACTGTATTTAATAAACCAAAAACTAATTATTTCACTTACCTGCTTAGTGACTTCTTTGTTCATCTGTCAATCAGAATATTTTGTTGGTCTTGATATTATTTAACTTGTGTGGGATGCCTTGAACCAAGATAAGGGAGGGGAAAGGGGGATTCTTTAACTAAATTGTCTATTAGTGGCTATTTTGTTACTGAATTTCATTGGCTAAATCTTCAATTGAAGGGTGGTATTTTGTACACTTCAAGCCTAAGCAAGCACTATTAACTTCATCGGCCAATCTTTTTCTTTTGTTGCTTTTAATATTATTTAACTGCCCATGTGCACTCCTTCCATGAGCCATGGCTGTGGGCACAAGGTGGCTCCTGGACCCCAAGGCATTCTAAGCCCACATGTGGCCTCGAAAATGACTATGCATGTCAATGCTGACACGTATGTCATAGGTTCACCATTAAAGCTCTAGGGGCTAGAGGTGAAGTGGTAGTGGAAGTTGTGGATTTCTGTAAAGGATAATTTTATAATTATGACTTAAAATCTAAATTAATTGGTCACCATGGGATATCCCAAATAATAAAATACCCAAGTCAGCTGGAAATTATGGTGATTTTAATTAATATAGAGAGAAGGAATTAAGGAGAGGAGAGAGGGAGAGGAAAGAGTTAATTTAAACTGCTCAGGCTCAGGCTGAGCCAGCCAGGATTTAAAGGGCCTCCCTTGAGAGTCAAAGGAAAGGGAAGTCAGTCATATCATTCAGGACATAACTGACTAAAGGAAACTGTCTGAGTGAGCTCCTCCAGGCTGAGTTCTAGGATCTAACTGGTGCCCAGGCTGCTCACAGGAAGTGATCAGCCAGATCCACCTCTCTGGGGAAAAAGAGTGAAGTGAGGAAGTGACACACCCTATATAGATGGTTTTATATCACTTTCCTGCATCTTATCTGTACCAATGGTAGCTTAGCTTGACTTAGGACAGCCCAGGGGTCTGTCAACTGTTTCTGCACATGTCTATCAAAGGCCATCCTCCTAGATACTAAATCCCTAAGTATGGGTGCAGACATTCCTGACCTTGTTAGACTAAGTAGAGTAGAGCAATGTAAGTTCATAAGACATTCCTGATCAAGTATCTCCATTGTTACAATCAGGAAATAGCTAAATCAACTCCTCTAAAGTATGATCTGAATAGTTTGGAGTATTTTTAAAATTCACATTTCCAAATAGTAGGACAACAGTGACTCAGTCTCTCCTTCTGGAATCTTGATCTTCTTAGATGAAAGATCCTTGTTCCTTTCATGTTTTTCCATACTTGAGATAACATGCTTGAAATAGAATAAGAAAAAGACTTAACCTTTTAAAAGATAAAGCTAACAAAGTTATTGAAAATAAAATCAATATAGGATCATCTATTTCTCATTCTTGGGTCTGACTCAAGCCCTTCCTGATCTCTATTCAACCTATCTTCATACATTCCAGTTTAACTCTTTGGCCATTGAAATAATGATAGTAATGAGGGCTGTCTCTACTATATCTTTTGCTCTGTCTGGAGCCAACTTCATGAAGCAAGAGGCCCCCAATCAAAGCACCTGTGATATCTCATTCTCCTCCCCTTCTCAGCTTCCTTTTGCTTGATTTCTTGATTCATTAGATTGTAAGCTCCTTGAAGGCAGAGATAGTCTTTCTTTTTCTTATTTCTATACCCAGTGCTACTGCAATGTCTAGCACATAGTAGGGATTTTTTAATTATTATTTTTTCCAGATAATCATTTTCTGATATTTTGTGATCCATGTTCTCTCCCTCTCATTATCCATTCTCACCCCCAAAATGGCAGTTAATATAATATGGGTTGTAAATATGTTATTATTCAATATATGTTTCTGTGTTTATAATGTGAAAGAAAATATATCACTTACTCTAGAGAAAAATTCATGGAGCAAATAAGGTTAAAAATGGAATGCTTTAATTTGCATTCTGACTATGTCAGTTGCTTCCATTGTGGCTGATGGCCTTTTACATCATGAATCCCATGAAGTTGTTTTGTATGCTTGCATTGTTGATGACAATTCATCATACCTTATTGCAGTTACTATGCAAAATGTTCTTCCAGTACTGCTCACTTCACTTTGCATCACTTCATGTAAGTCTTTCTAGGTTTTTTTGTGATCACTGTGTTTATCATTTCTGATGGCATAATGCTATTCAGTTACAATAGCATGCCACAACTTGTTCAGCCATTCCCCCAATTTATGGACACCCATTAAGTTTCTATTTTGTTTTGTTTTGTTTTTTGAAGGTTGTTTTGAAGGGTTTTTTTTAGGGTATTTTTTGCCATCACAAAAAGAGCAGCTATACATGTTTTTGTAAGTGGGGCCTTTCCCCTTATCTTTGCTCTCTTTGGACATAGTTGAAATTTAATAAATGTTCATTGAATTGAAAATGAGTCTTTTATGCAACATGAAGCAAAATGCTTTATAAATGTTTGATCCTCACAACAACGTTGGGAAATAGGTACTATTATCACAATTTCATAGATGAGGAAACAGATAGTTAGAGGTTATGTGACTTCCCAGGGTCATAAAGCTATTAAATTTGAACTCAGCTTTTCCTGACTCTAGGTGGAAAACTATATCCCTAGTGCCATCTAGTGTAATGGGGAAATTTAAGGCTTCTGGGAGAAGGTTATAATATAGTAATGGTTACAAATGTGGCTACAAGATTTATATAATATTAACAATGGCCGCCAAGGAATTTACTTATGAAATTCCTAAAATGAAACACTCAAGCCAGAATGAGGTTTATGGAGGTTTAATCACACTGGGAGTAGGGAAAAGGTTAGGGAGAGAAGGAGAGAAGAGAAAAGGGAAAGAGGCTACTCAACCTCTGACCAAGGCAGAGGGAGTTTAGGCCTAAAGGCCCAGGTGGAAAGAACCAGTCCTTAACTCACGTGACCGATCTGAAGGAAAGCTGTCTGCGGGCGTCCTCTCTCTCCAAGCTCCTAACACCAACCCTCCTAGCTCTCTCCACAGGAAGTTCCCAATCTCAGAGGCTGTTCCCTACCTCTCTTCCTGTGTCTCACAAATCCAATGGTTGGCTCTAGCTTGGCTTAGGACAGCCCAGGTGGGCAGTTAGTTATTTCTGATTAGTCATTGACTAGCGCATGCCCGTGTAGGTGGGTGTGCACAATTTTTGGGTGCTAGACCAAGATGGAGACTTTTAAAATTCACAATCCCCCCTGATGATGATTGGGAGACTAGTCTCCCCAATTGATCACTAAACATAAGCATACTGCACCCCAAAAATTTCTAACTATAAGTGTATACAAAAATTTTTTCTACCCACTAAGAGGAAAATTATAATAGTTGTAAATATGGGGAAATAGAGGAGAGAGAAAGACAGCAAACCAATGTTTTGCTGGGCGCATTGACAAAAGCCAATTAGGGGGCAGTCCCCTTTGGCATAAGAGTGTACATTCAAAAAAATGTTCAATCAACCACACCCCAAGGTTCATTCTGGATCTTCCTGTAGTGAAAAGGTTTAGATATCTTTCTGCAAACAGTTCATTCTCTGGATTCAGTTAGTTAGCAAGCTTCTCTGAAGATTTCTCTCTCGAACAAAATTTAAATCTTGGATTTGATGAAATACACTAGCCACCTCCATGACAACAGACAGAAATGAACATAGTGTCATAAAAGTATTGTTTGAAGGAGTTGGAGTTACCTTAAGAAGGAAACCCATATTGGGGAGAGGTCTTCAAGTATGTAAGACATAAAGGTCAAGGGTGTAAGGATAAACTCCCTAGCATTTAGAGTTACTGGAACAGGGAATAAATTATCCCATGAGGTAGTAAATTCTCCTTCATTGGAGTTCTTCATGTAAATGCTAGATGATTATTCTTTAGGGATATAGTAAAGGGAATTCCTTTCAGGGTTGAGTTCAACTAGATGACTCCTGAGATCCTTTTTAATTAGTTTCTGTGATTTTATAACATGACAGGGCCATTAAAGTAATAAATAACAGTTAGGAAAAAATGCAACCTAGGGATGGGATCCCACCAATTACTAGTGTAGGCATATGCTATAAAATTCTCACCATATATCCTCATGCCTTTTTCTTTGAAGTTTGTATGGACAATTCACCTTGCTTCCTGCTGTTAACATGAAGAAAACCTTGCCTCTTATGACCCCAGGTAGGAATGCCTCAGGAACTGGCTATTTTCTAAGACCTCTAACTATAAGAGACATAAGAACAGAATGCAAAGGGACAACTGACCATTGAGGATACCTATCACAACACATGGTGATCATGATTCATCTCCTGGGATGAATTCATCAGTTCCATATTGGTGATGATAGTGTCAGCAGGTGTATTTGAACTCTGAGCCAGCCATAATCATCTCTGTGTAAATGTGGCCCCTGGAAAGAGAGATAAATTGGTGTCCAATTTTCCACCAGTGAAAATGAAAAATTTTCTGTTCAGTAACAAGCACTGGGCAAGCAACCATTGTTCATCATGAGCAACCACACTCTAATAAATCTTTATCTACTCAGAAGATAAGTGGGAGGATGGGAGCAGCTTCAGCATTTATTCTTTCTTGGCAGCCACCTCCCTTTTACTGGTTTTGCTATATTTATTTTCAAAGTCAAAATGCATTTGTCTGGATCCACCCAAATAGTTCCTTATTTTAGGACAAATGTATCTTCTTGAATTTTTTTTATCCATGATCCAAGTTGTTCAATGAATAATTTCTTACATAATGCAAGTTATATGAAGTTTTCTTTTTTCTCACAGCAGATTGCTCTGCACTTATAAGTCATTTAACAAGCTATTATTAAGTTCCTACTATGTTCTAGGCACACTGCTAAGTGCTGGAAAGCTTTTGGATCCAAAATCGATGTCTTCTCTAGCCTTTCTTCAGTTTTGATTATAAAAGGAAGGAGTAAGTATATAGTTCTATAAGTATGTCTATACTACAAGCTAGATGAAATATTTTGGATCCAAAATCAGTGTCTTCTTTAGCTTTTCTCCACTTTTCATTGGAAATAGAAGAGATTTAAAAATGGTTTTATAAATATGTCTTATACAATCCAGGATTTGGGCCCTGCCTGTACAGATAGAAACATATAAAATATTTGTAGTGGATAGGGTTGCCAATTCACTTAGTACTCTATCCTAGATAAAATAAACCCTATTTTCAGGATCGTACAATTTTTTTTCTTTATAACAAAAATTAGTTGATGCATCTATTTACTTGTCAATCTATTATCCAATCATACAGTTAGACATTTCTTATTATCATTAACACAGATGAAATACCAACAAAACAGATTTCATTTGGACTAGGACTATGGTGGTGGTGGTGGTAGTAGGGGACTTCTGGGGGAAACAAAGCCTAAAGAGCATTTTTGATGATTTTTAATGAAACCTTCTGACTATGATGATGAAAACCCAAGTCCCCTATCAATAGATATCAGCAATTTGAGGGTATGTGTTAGAACCATTTTGGATTGGAAAATTACCCTTTATATTGTTGCATGGTTTATAAAACTCCCAAGTGATTCAGTGGTCTAGTCCATGAGCAAGATTCATATGCAAATATAAGGAAAAGAAAAGTCAATGTAGCAGAAACAAATGCCAGTCTTTAAACTAGGATTTGGCAGGGAAAATGGAACCCAGAACTTCCAACTCTAAATCCAATGCTCATTCTACTACAGAAAGCATTACCTCATCATAAAGAGTAGTTCAATGATGTTGAATAAATTCATTTTAGGGTTTTTATTAGTTTATTTTTTAAAACTGGAGCTATGGTTTCATTGTTTAGGGGAATTCCCTGTAAGGAAACTCCTTCCCAGTGGATATCATCCACTACTTTAATATTTTTAGGCATCAAATTGGAAATAAACAAAGTAGAAGGCTAAGTAGTGTAGTTGATCAAATACCAGGTCTAAAGTCAAGAAGACTCATATTCCTGTGTTCAAATATGACCTCAAACACTCACTATTTGACCTGGGCTAGTCACTTAACCCAGTTTGCCTTAGTTTCCTCATCTGTAAAATGAGCTAGAGAATGAAATGGGAAACCACTCCAGTATATCTGCTTCATGAAAAGCCCAAATAGAGTCATGAAGAGTAAGTCACAACTGAAAATTACTAAAGAAAAAAACAACAACAAGCCTTCTGAAGGAGAAAAATAACTACCCTCGGTTTATAAACTGTAGAAGCCTTTCCATTTGAATGAAGAAACTGAAAGAAATAGAGAAAAATGAGCTTCTATCCCTCTATATGTGCAACAAAATATGTCCAAGAACAGGACAGATATAAAAATCCAATGACTGCTCTGATTCCTGGTCAAGTGTTCAATTTAATCTAATCTAATCAATGTCTATTAAGTACCTATCTGCAATGCACTAAACTGAGCATTGGGAGAACATCAATAATGATGTTTTAAAAAATATCCTGCCTTCTAGTAGTTCATGCTCCACAAGGATAAATTAGCATCTGGATTTAGGAATATCTTACTTTTAAACCACCTTCACACATATACTAGTCTTTTGATTCTGAGCAAGTCCCTTAAACTATGACTCAGTTTCCTCTTATGTAAAATGAGGACAATAGTATTCCTACCTCCCTAGCCTATTATGGGGAGTAAAGGTGATACTATTTATTAAGTGTTTTGCAAATTTTAAAACTTGGTATATCGATGGTATCTCAAATGTTAGATCAATCAAAAACAATTATTACTGATATTATTGTATCAGTACAAGAAAGAAAAATTAATGACATTCAACTTCTTTTTGTCTTCAAATTGATGAACCAAGATAAAATGATGAAGTTGGCAAAAGTTCATCTTTTCTCATTCTCATCCATTTGAAGCAACATGTATGGCTGTGTCAAAATAGGAAAGGTTCCAATGCTTTTTATATATGTTGACTGTGATTCATTCACACAAAAGTGTTACCTTTATGAATGCTTTGGACTTATAATGCAAGTTTTTGTTGGGTTTTTTTTCACTGCATTCTCCTTTGTCAATTTGAAGAAACCTATGGACTCCGCAGAAGCTTATTTTTGTTGCCTATATTAGAACTTGAAGGAAAAAAGAAAATAAAGGTATATTTTCCCATCCAAGACCAAAAACCCTTTTAAAGCTGTCCATAACCCCCCTTTTTAGAACTTCTAAAATTAAAGAACACTAAGTGAGTTTCAGACATTTAGAAGCAGATAACTGTGTTGTTTGAAGAGAGATTGAGGAGATTTTCCAGTGCCTTCAATTCATACTATATTTTAAGCTGACCCCACTGTAATTATTTCCTGGTGCTTTGGTGAGGCAGGACAGAAATGATAAATATTGGTCTTTTATCATCTCCCTCACACCATTTTCTGGCCCTTGGGGAATGTGAACTGTGCAACAAAATGGTAAAAGGCCTATTCCTTGGGAAGTTGTTGAGGGTGAAGAAGCATGCATGTGTTGCAGGAATATTTGGTAGGTTTCACAGGGAGCATCAGTGCAAGGTCTTCTTTGGGACTATGGAAATAGAGACAACAGATGACAGTAGCCTTACTTTGGAAAGAAGAAGGGTCTAATAGTAGAAAGAAGACAAATACTGGTCTCAGAGGATCTAGGTTCCATTCCTTCCCTCCATTACTGTCCATGTGATACTGAATTGGGCCTCAAGTTCCTAATATGTAAAATGTGGGAATTGAATGAGATGATCTTCAAAGATACTTGCATCTCCAAGGGGGCAGCTGGGTGGCTCAGTGGATTGAGAGCCAGGCCTAGAGACAGGAGGTCCTAGGTTCAAATCTGGCCTCAGACACTTCCCAGCTAGTTGACCTTTGGCAAGTCACTTAACCCCCATTGCCTAGCCCTTACCACTCTTCTGCCTTGGAGCCAATACACAGTATCTCATGCAAGAGGATTGGCTGACCCAAACTTGATGTGATCATGCTGTTCAATCTTATAGGAACCTTAAGAAGATATTAAGATCTGCCATTTTTTTTGTGAAAATAACAATCTATTAGGAATCGGAAGACTGAACTTCCAATTCTACATTGCCATTCTTGTGACTTGGAACAAGTCATTTCCCTTCTTTCAGAATCAGGATCTTCATAATTAAGAATAGGTGACGGTTAGGTGGCATAGTGAATAGAGTGCTGGTCTTGGAGTCAAGAAGATCTGAGTTCAACCTCCTGAATCAGACCCCCATTAGTTGTGCAACTCTGGATGATTTACTTAACCTTTCCAAGATTTAATGTTCATATTTGCAAAATGGGGATAACAATAGTATCTACCTCACAGAATTATAAATGTCAGATGAGCAATACAGTAAAATGTTAAAACATTACATCTGGTAGAATTCATACATTTATTATTATTATTATTATTATTATTGCTATGATAACAGTGATACAATGATGATGATGATGATGATGATGATGATACCCATCTTTCCATTTGGTTCAGAATCCTTAAGATCTCTTGTATGATCTAGTTCTATAAGTGTGGCAAAATAAGTGCCTTTAGTTTGGTTGAAGACAGGAAGATATCTCTGAATCAAAGGATTTCTCAGACATTAGAGTCATACTTCCTTCTGGATTTTCACAATCCTTGTTTTTGGAGTCCTGCTCTGGTAAAGTCTAAGGAAAACAGCACAAAACCAAGAAACTATAAATGTTTCAAGCTAGAAAGCTAAGAAACTTTTGTTAAATAGGTTGAGCCAGTAAGGTATACAGTTCTTCAGTGGGAGACTTGAATCAACAAATATAATGAGGATTTGGGACTAAACTCCCAATTCAGAGGCTGATCAGTTTTTCTTGTTTATAAAATTCTGTGACCAAGGACCAAGGTCTAGGATACCAAAATGCTCATGATGGCCAATTACTATCTCATCTAGTGGTACTCATCTCATTACTATCTCATCTATGAGTACTCAAGGTATGAATGTGTTAGAAAATAGGTCCAGAAGCAGCAAGTATACCAGCTATGGAATCTCTAATCCAGTCCCAAACTGACATAATATGATCTCTGTTGATGTGAAATTAGTCAAGGACAAAGAGAAGTCATTTGGTAATAAATGGAAAATCTACAACTTGAACCTGAAGTCTTTTATTCTTGACCCCCAAATTTTCTTGTCCATTTGCTATTTTTCATAAGGGGTAGAAACCTCACATTTAACCAATAGATTTGCTTTTATCTTAAGATTTTTATCATGCCCATTGCCTAACACAGACCAATGCTTCCTTCATCAACTTTAATAGACCAGTTTCTACCACGATATTTTTCCTTCTATGTTTCCTTCTCTATACCTGTCTATATCTTACCCCCCCCCCAAATAAAAGAAAACCTGGTAAAATTAATGAAGGCAAAGGCAATTGCACCCTTAGTGAGGGACTCTGCTGTTCTTGATTGTGCTCTAGCTGTCAGAATATACTGCCTATTCTCATAGTGTTAATTAACCTTTTGAGTTCATGCATGATATTATGGCATGGAGACTTGGATTTGTTAAATTTATATGGTTTGACCTGATATTAAATTGGTGGTCACCAGGGATTTAATTTCTAAATCCCAAAATGAATTACTAAAGTAAAATGGAATTTATGGTAGTTCATTTTACAATAAAGGGAAGATATTAAGGATGAGAGAAAAAGGAAGATAGAGAAAGCTCCAACTTCCTCTGAAAAAGTTAGAAAGTTTAAGGCACCAGTCAGGGGAAAGGAGTCTCAAGACAAAGGGGCTTTCTTGGAGGTTCACACCTCCAGAAAGGCAAGAAAACTAAGTCAGCCTTTACACTCACCACAGTGATCATCTAAAAGAAAAGAAGTCTGAGGTCTCCTGCATGAGCTCCTCTAGGGGTCCACAGCCAAGTGTCTTCATTCCAAGTCTTAGTGTCTGTCTTCCAGTCCAACTCCAAGCAACTAATTGAAGTCTCTCCTTTGAGTGACTCTTCTTTACTCCAAGACTGAGTGACTGATCTCTCTCCCATCCCACTCTGAGTGACTGAAAGTTCCTTGATTTATATCCCCATTTGCCTCTGTTTCCTCTATATAAAGATCTTTTCCTCTTGTGTCACCTCCCCTAAATTTTTATGTCTACCAATCACAGCAGAATCTCCTTTACAGGACTGCCCACTCAATGTATGAAATGGGTATCACACTTTTTTGGTTAGTTAACACCTTTTTGTACTTAAAATGGGTATATCTACTTTAAATACTGAGTTAACACTTTGGTGATTAAAATTTAAAAATAGACAGGGGATTATAATTTAATCTTCACAATAAAGGAAGAGCTAAGTACCTTCATTGTTACAAACAGGAGGTAGCCAAATCCAATCTTCCACAGATTCCATGTCATTAGACCATGAAGAAGGGAGAGTCATTGGTAGATTTAAAATCTTCATATATTCAGTGGCTAAGGGCTTCATCACTAAAATTCTTAAGATGCTAACATGCTATATGATTAGTAATCAACTCCCTGGTCTAGAAACAAGAATATGATGGTAATGGCCAAAGTAGGGATAGGAGAGCTAAGTACAGAGGAAAATTTTAGTAAGGAATAGTTTTGTCCATTCATTTATCTTTCTGGAATTTATAGAGTGAACCATCAGGGCAGAACTTGGAATCCCATAATAAAAGCACAAGTATGGTCAGAGCTGATGCCAGAAAGAATTGGGATTAGGTCATTCTCACACATGTGTCCCTG
Organism: Monodelphis domestica; assembly: GCF_027887165.1. Lineage (NCBI taxonomy): Eukaryota > Metazoa > Chordata > Mammalia > Didelphimorphia > Didelphidae > Monodelphis > Monodelphis domestica. Next base: position 39,333,177 of record NC_077227.1, read on the forward strand.
TATCTGTGATTGAATCATGGCAGTTCATCAAGGGACTTAATTCTCTAGATGAGGCCTTCAAAAGAGATCAGCATTGTCCTGTATCTGGTGAACAGGAGAATTCTGGGCAAGGAAGATCATTGTCCTGTGCACCTAGACAAGTCCATTCTGAATGAAGCTGTCAAAGTCTTTGATCTGATTTAGTAAAGGAGTCACACTATCATGCAACATCCCAAACCAATGCTTGACTGGAACTAGGATAATCCAGAAGAAGTCTTCCCCCTAGCCCATGGAGCTGTTCTTCTGTAGGTATCTATGAGTAGAGTGTTTAAATCTTCAGTTATGATATTTTCAAAGGAAGCCTGAGATTAACAAGTTGATGAGGATGCTAGGACCTGCTAGTGTGACACTATAGCTACTGGGGTTCTTCCAAAAAGCACCCCAGGAGTAATAAGATCAAAGCTCACCTCCTCCTACTCCTTTCCAGAGCCAGTGAGTGATCTGTGATAAGTTGCAAGAAATACATCAACTTTGTGGTATCCAGTAGCAGGGAAGAAAAAAAGATTAACAGATGCTGTTCTGGGCAATTTGAGTGAGAGCTAAGAGTCAAAATGAATTTTCTCATGGATAAGCCCTCGAAATAGAGAACCAAAGCCTAAGGAAAGAGATCCTTACCACTTAGTCAGAATTAACGCCAAAGAGAACTATATCATTGAAGTATGAATGCCAAGGCAGGTGATGCTAAAGGTAACTGATATGGATAGTGACTATGAATGAGCTCAGGTGGTTTTGAAGGCTCCAAGAAGCTCTTGGGTCCCACACCTTTTGACTATAAACAGGTTCAAATGGTTTGTTCTGATGCTTATCCTGTACCCATACCCACAGTCACACTGATAGAATACAGTAAGAAGGGACTTTGTTAATATTCAATGCTTGAAATGGATGATGTCTCAGACAGAGAAGGTGCATGGGTTAAATTATCAGAGAAATGACCAAAAAGAATGGAAGGAGGACTGGATCTTGATTCTTGGTTCTGCTCTCTAATGTCAAGCAGAATAAGATTAATCTTTCCTTCACATAATAGCCCTGAAATACATGTTGGCAAAGACGTGGCACAAGTGCTCTGGCATGGCAGAGGCTGCTCCATTTCCCCTCTCCACCACACCTGAGGACATCTTTTTCATGCTTACTTCTCTTCCCAAGAGATCAGTGTGAGCACTTTCTCTCTCCACTCTCTGGGATAATGTGGGGTGGTGGGGTGGCTCACATTGTGGCATCAACAAAGTGAGCAGAGTGCTGGACACAAAGTAGGTGATAAAGAAATGCTTACTACCTTCCTTTTTCCTACATAAATCTAGTCTTCTCTTTGCTATGCTAAGACACAATTCCTTCTATTCCTCCTCAGATATAAAGATCTCAACATCTTTCATCATTATCTTGTTCATCTTTTTCTGGACATTCTCCAGCTGTTCAATGTCCTCCTTAAGCTAAAGTGAATTGAACTGAGAACAGTATGTCAGAGGAGTTCTGATAACCATCCTATTCCTATACTAATCTTAGTATACTTCAAGATCAAATTTGCTTCTTTGACTGCCTTGAAATATTAATAAACCATTTCTTTGGTGTTGCTGATGACAGGGAGCCACTAGTACAAGGAAGGGGAAGAAAGAAAAACCACCTTAGTTGTGACAGACAGTTCTCTATCCTTCACAAAAGATTTCTCCAGGAGGCAGAGTCAAAATGGCAGCTTAGAGGAAACAAACGTTCAGACCTCTGAAAACCCTTCTATACAGATTACAAGCTAAATGCTCCCAAGGGACTGAAAATCAAACCTAAGGACAAGACAGAGCCAAGGAACCCTCCTGCTGGACTCAACTTAAAAGGTATGTCCACCAAAGCCAGAATCAGAGAACACTCTGGTTTAAGGGGAAGGAAGAAGGAAGGTCCCAGGACCCCTCTCTCACCTAGAGCACTAATCCTCCAGCAGCAGCTGGAACATCTGAGTGGGCAAAGGAGCTGGTCTGGAGGGAGTACCTTGCAGGCAAAGCTGTGCCAGGCTCAGAGGGTCCAACACAGGTGGTGGGGAAGCAGATAGAGAAGAAATGTAGAGTGCAGAGTAGGCAGCAATTACAGCAGGGGAGACCCTCCATATTGCTCCAGTGTTCCAGGATGTTTTGGCCTCAGGGCATATCCAGCAAACCAGAATGATTTAATCTCATCAAAGCTTTCAGAGGGCAGGGAATCTCAAGCTCCAACACCCTTCCCCCACAGACTGCACAGAGAGATTTACTGACAAAACTCCAAGGGTGAAGGAATGATGAACTGGAAGAATTCGATGTGAACTGGAACGACCTCCAGGAATTGATACAGAATGAGAGGAGCAGAACCAGGAGAACATTGTACATGGAGACTGATACATTGTGGCACAATCAAATGTAATGGACTTCTCCATTAGCAGCAATACAGTGATCCTGAACTACTTGGAGGAATCTAAGAGAAGAACCATTATCCATATTCAGAGAAAAAACTGTGAGAGTAGAAACACAGAAGAAAAACAACTGCTTTATTACATGAGTTGAGGGGATATGATGGGGGATGTAGACTCTAAATGAGCATCCTAATGCAAACACCAACACCATGGAAATAGGTTCTGATCAAGGACACATGTAATACTCAGTGGAATTGCAGGTCATCTACGGGAAGGTTAGGGGTAGGGGAGGGAGGGAAATAATGTGTTTCTTGTAACCAAGGAATAATGTTCTAAACTGACTAAATAAATTATTTTTTTAAAAAGGTGTCTCAGGAATATACGAGATTGGAGACTATTTGTGCACTATCAACAGGGCACTCTATTTACTGGAAGCAAATGTTTAGAATAGTAATAACAAATTTTGATTAAATTTAGTTTCCCTTTCTCACCCAAGTTGGAAGGTCAGGGGCTACAGACGGGTCCAATTCCACTACTAATATGAAGGGGAATCTTTACCTGTTCCATTGCCAACCTAATTGGCCCTTCTTTAAGTACTTAAGTGTCCTCCTAATCCCAGGAGCTCACCATACTGTTGCCTTACTTTAAAGGACACACAAGCCCACTGAAACTTAGAATGTCCATGATCACAAGATATGCCATGCTCAGCTTTCCTAAGAGGCTAAGATTATAAGTATGAGTCACCATGGCTGGATTTTAAAATAACAAAAAAGGTGGGATAGAAATACTGTTTCTGACTAATGAAAAATGCATGGAGTAGACAATAATAACAAAGATAACAATAACAACAGTTAAAATGGGCACAGTGCTACAAAATTGGCAAGGTGTTTTAACTCCATTCATTAACTAATTTGAGATTTGCAAAAAAAAAAAAAAATCTAACAGTTTAGCTTTACAAGTGTTATTAGTCTCATTACAAAGAACAAACTGAAGGCTCAAAGAGAATAAATGGCACAAGTAATCCAAGTGTTAACACCCCAGATGAGTAGAGTGAGGCTAAATGACTTCCTTAGAATCATAAAGCTAGTAAATGTCTGAGTTGCTACTTGAACCCGTTTCCCATGATCAGAATTCTTTCACTCATACCACATTACCACGCTCACAAGTAAACTCATTTCAAGACACTAACCAACAGTCCTGGAGCCTCCTCAGATTTTATTGGTTCACTGAATTCTGCCTCAATAATAGAGAATCAGTAAGAATTCTCTCAATTACTAAAAGAATGCTTACAGTGGGCATTGGGTTTGTTTTTCTTCCATTGGGTACAGAACTTGCCTCTAGAATGTATTCTTCTTCTTTCCTTGTGCCATGTTATCATAGTGTCTCAATTGAAACAAGGTATTTGAAATGGACCTTCTCGAGCTAGAGGGCTTATGGACAACTATACTGATTCTAGTTTTTCTCTAGATATGTTACATATGAGGACAGGGAGGGAGAAGAAATGAAAATAGGGATAATACTAAAAATAGAATTCAGGTTGACTTTAAGGATACATCAGGTCAGATACAGAAGATTGTCTTGGGACAGAAAACAAAGATATTATGACCCATGCTAATTGGGATCAGATTAGAGGGACAGTCATTACAAATGTCAAAGAGAGTACAGGATGAAGCACAGGGCCCTGTGGCGCTCCACAGTTTTCATCTTTCTGAACTTACATCAAACCATTAGCAATCATTCTTGGGATTTAATCTCTCAAGTGAATCTAACTGTTCCTTGATCCAGCTCTTATGTAGTCATATCTCCCTAAGAAAACTATGAAAATCTTGACAAATGATTTGTTAAACTTTGGGGAAATCAAATTAACTAGAGACATTAATTAATTTCAATTAATTTTAAATAATTAACTAGAGGTAATAATTCTACCCCATATCTAGAGACCTAAATAGAAACTATAATTTGAAATTCTCAGAAACATTCTCAGTTTGGATGAAATGACCAATAGAGATGATTTGGGGTTAGTTCCTCAAAAAAGAAACCTAGATCTGATATGAGTAGTTTATCATTCCCTCAATTAGATTCATACTCACTGAGAACAGATTCTGTCATATATGGCATGCTCCTCAGTAGTTTCATGCTATAATGAGAAAACTGAAGGTAATAGAGTTAAAGGTATCACAGCAGAGTTATAGAACAAGCAAGCAAAAACCATGCCACAAATAATAGACTCAGGAAATGGCATTGGTTAATTTTTTAAAAACACTCTTAGTTTCTATCCCAGTGACAATGCAAAGAACAGTAAAAGCTAGGAAAACAGGGTTAAATGACTTGCCCAGGTTCACACAGCTTTTATGTGTTAAATCTTAAGAGCGTAGAGGGAAGCTCAGTATATGAAATGTTTAGTATCTTTACTATATTGTAAATAAAGGTATATTTCTAGAAATAGATATATAGAATATGCAGATATATTAATCTATTCCATAGATTTATAGATAGTATTTATAAAGACGGATATATCTTTTCTTCTCTTTCTTAAGTCAAACCATTTTCTTCTCGACCCCCTGACCCAATGCAAAGAAACCAGAAACTTTTTGGACCTTATCTTATCCTTACTGCCATTACCACTATTGCTCTTATTACAAATCACCCTCTTTATACAGTATAGTAACTACAATTTCTCCCTCCCTCCCTTCCCTTTTGTCCCCCAGGAGGTTTTGCTATTTATAAACTTTCAATAATAAGAAGAATAGTGCCCTCAGATTCCCTCTGTGGAAAAATCTACATGAAATAGCATTAATATAAATGAAACCCAGGGATGATGAACAGAATTTTTGATCACTGAGTATGGGAAGAAAGGATAAAAGAACTCTAGGCACTAAATTGTTAAATATAAATTTTCATCTTTCTGTTTTTGAGAGAGATATAAAGAGATATACAGACAAAGGAAGAAAGGAAGAGACTTTTTAGATCAAAATTTTTACTTCATCAAACCAATCGTTCAATCATTAAACATTTATTAAGCACCAACTATAAGGATTTCAGAGCCTGAAAAGAGAAAAAATAGTATGTTTATATCAAACTAATACTCATTCATTTATGCAAAATTCTCATCATTTTTGCCTGTGAGGCACGCAGTAGGATAACAATCATGTCATTAAATGTGTATTAGATTGATTTTGATGTAAACTTTATTTGTTTATAAGAATAAAGAGTATGACTTATATACAGTTTAGCATTCTGATATCTAATGGTAATTCTTAAACATCACAAAGTATGTTCTCATTACTATAGTCTCAACTTTTATATTTGTTCGACATAGCTGTCAAAAGATCATGGCTAATTTCTTAGTACTATTAAAAATGTAAAGATCAATAATAAAATTATAGACAATTTTCCCTAATGAATATTGATGCAAAATTTTAATTTAATTTATTTTTCCCCAATTACATGTAAAACGTTTTCAAAATTTTGATAAGAATTTTGAATCTCAAACTCTGTCCTTCCCTCTCCTGGCATACTCCACTTACCACTCCAGGGTAAGCAATCTCATAAAGATTTTACATGTGTAATCAGATAAAACATTTTCCCATATTAATCCTTCTGTGGGAGGAAACTCAAACAACAAAAAAAAAATTAAAGGAAATTTAAAAAAGTTTATTTTGGTCTTGATTCAGACTCCATGAGTTCTTTCTCTGGAAGATTACTTTTTTTTTAATCATGAGTCCTTTGAGACTGTTTTAGATCATGATATTGCTGAGAATAGCTAAATTATTCACAATTTTTTATTATACCGTCTTCCTGTCACTCTGTATAATGTTCTCCTGGTTCTGCATACTTCGATTTATTTCAGTTCATGTTAAGTCTTTCCAGGTTTTCCTGAGTTCCTCCTACTTGTCATTTCTTACAGCATAATAATATTACATTATAATCACCTTCTGTAACATACTAAGTCAATCCCCAAAAGAAGGGTATCCAACCCAGTTCTTTGCACCCACAGAAAGAACTGCTTTAAAATATTTTTGTACATATATATCCTACCCATTTTTTTGCTTTTTTAAAAAATCTTTTTGGGAAATAAACCTGTTAAAGGTATTGATGGGTCAAAGAGTTTGTACTATCTTATAACCTTTTGGTCATAGGTCCAAATTGCTTTCTAGAATGGTTGAATTAGTTCATAACTCCCCCAAAATTGCAGTAGTGTCTCAATTTTCCTACATCACCTCCAAGTTTTGAAATTTTTCTTTTCTGTCATAATAACAAATCTGATTGATATGGGGTGGTAGCCCAGAGTTGTTTTGATTTAGAGTGACAAAGTGATTTAGAGCATTTTTGGGGGGATAGAGAGCTTTAATTACTTCACGAGAACTGCTTGTTCATAACTTTTAACCATATATCACTTGGGGAATGACTTGCATTCTATATTCAGCTTATTTATGTATTTGAGAAATTAGATCTATTACTAGAATTAGATATCTTTATTTATAAGAAAGACTTATAAAAATATTTGTACCATTATGATTACTATGTATTGTTCTCCATTCTATTTCTTTGTATTTGGTTTCTGATTTCCACATCTCCCAGTTTGTCCTCTTGTCTATTATTCTAACCCTCTTCTCTTATTCCTCTTTCCTTCTGCTTTCCTATAAGGTATGATAGATCTCTATACTCAATTGATTATGTATGTCTTCTCTGATTGTGCAATTTCCAACAAGAGTAAAATTCAAATTTACCCCTCAATACCTATGCCATCTTTCTCCCCACTGTAAAAATGTTTCCCTGCCTCTTTTATATGTGATAATTTACTCCATTATATTTTTCTCCTCCCCCCTTCTCCCAATGCATTTCTCTTTCTCATGCCTTAATTTTATTTTTTAGATATTATCATATTCAACTTATACTCTTGCTCTCTGTCTATGTATATTACTTATCTATACTCATAATTATAAAGTTCTTAGAAGATACAAGAATCATCTTTCCTTATAGGTATGTAAAAACTTTATCTTTATTAACTGTCTTGATTTCTCTTTCCTATTTACTTTTTTAGACTTCCCTTGAGTCTAATATTTGAGGGTCAAATTGTCAATTCAGATCTGATCTTTTCATCAGGAATGTTTGAAAGCCCTCTATTTCATTGAATACCATTCCTCCCTACTCCCAAAGAATTCCTAGTTTTCCTTGGTTGATTCCTGGTTGAAGTCCTAGCTCCCTTGCCCTCTGGAATACCATATTTCAGGCCCTCTTATCTTTCAATGTAGAAGCTGCTAAATCTCGTATTATCCTGATTGTGGCTTTACAATATTTCAACTATTTCTTTTTGCTTTTTGAAAAAAATTTTTCTTCTTTGACCTGGAAGTTCTGTAATTTGGATATAAAATTCCTGGGAGTTATCCTTTTGGGATCTCTTTCAGGAGATAAGCAGTGGATTCTTTCAATTTCTGTTTTCCACTCTGATTCTAGAATACTGGGGCAATTTTTCTTGATAATTCTTCTAATAATGTCTAAGTTCTTCTTCTGAGCAGAGCTTTCAGGTACTCAAATAATTCTTAGAGTATCTCCTGGTTTTCTTTTCTAGGTCAGTTGTATTTCCAATGGGATATTTCACATTTTCTTCTATTTTTTCATTCTTTTGATTTTGTTTGATTGTTTCTTGATGCCTCAATATTCATGAGCTTCCCCTTGCCCAATTTTAGTGTTTAAGGCATGATTTTTTCAAAAACCCTTACCTTCTGTCTTGGAGTCAATACTGTATATTGACTCCAAGGCAGAAGAGTGGTAAGGGCTAGGCAATGGGTATCAAGTGACTTGCCCAGGGTCACACAGCTGGGAAGTGTCTGAGGCCAGATGTGAACCTAGGACCTCTCGTCTCTAGGCCTGGTAAGGCATGATTTTTTGAGTAAACTTTTGTTCCTCCTTTTTTACTTGGCCAGTTCTTATTTTTAAAAAAGTTGGTTTTTTTTTTTAAAATAAAATTGATGTGCCTCTTTTCCCATTTAGTCGATTCTATCTTTTAAGGAGTTCTTTAATACATTTTTGGGCATAATTTTTTTTTCTCATTTGGCCAGTTCTTATATGTAAGGAGTTCTGCTTTTCAGTGAATTTTTATGCCTCTTTATCAATTGGTCCCTTCTGTTTTTGTAAGATATTATTTTATTCAATATTTTTTGTGACTTCCTTACCAAGCCATTGCCTCTGTTTTCATGATTTTCCTGTACCACTCTCATTTATTTCCCTGATTTTCTTTCTATCACTCTTATTTGATATTTAAAATCTTTTTTAAGCACCTCTATTAGTTCTTTTTGGGCTTGAGAGAAATTCATATCTTTTTTTTTTTTTCTTAGAGGTTTTGGACATAACAGTATTAAGTTTTTTTGTCTTCTTCTGAATTTGTGTTTTGGTCTTCCCTTTCACAAAAATAAGCTTCTATGTTTAATTTAGTTTCCTTCTTGTTTGCTCATTTCCCAGTCTTTTTTCTTTTCTTTTAATGTAAAAAACTGTTAAAGTTGGTTCTGAAATTGTGATGAAGGGAGTATTCTTTGAAGCTCCAGCTTCTTTATGCAGCAGATTTTAGAGCTAGCTCTGAGGATCTATAAACTTTTAGTCTTTCCTAGCAGTATGATATAAGGAGAGGTGTGTTTAATATTCTCATAGTGTGTGCTCTCCTCTGTGAACAACCATAAGAATTATTTTCCACCTTGGAATTGTGAGTAGAATCCCCTGCTCCCCTGTGACTGCAAGCTCTGGTGCATGTGGTTGCTCCTCCTCACCCTGTGGCTAAGACTGAGGACTATGAGCTAGGTCTGAGTATGGGCGATGCAACAAAGGTCTTAACCCTGAGCCAGCTTAAGAACCTGTGTTATCTCCTTCTGAGAAGTTGTCTGAACCTCTTACTATTTGTGGTTGAGAGTTCAGGAAGGCTTTGCTAATGATTCAGTGATCTCCAATGCCCAATATGGTTGTGAGTTCCAACTTGGCATGCTGTTTTGTGTTCCACTTCCAGTCCAGTACAATATATCTTTTGTGCTAGCCTTCTAAGTTGTTTTGGGTTGAAAATTATTTTGCCTATCTTTGAGGGGGTTATGCTGCTCCAGAATAAATTTTGAGGCATGATGTCAAAGTTTTTTTGAAGAGTAATTTGGTAGTGATCATGTGGATCTGTGAACTTTCTCTGTCACCTTAACTCCATCCCCAAGATGCAAAACTTAAAAATAAAATATTAGCAAGGAGATTACAGCAATGTGTGTGTGTGTGTGTGTGTGTGTGTGTGTGTGTGTGTAATATATATAAAACATATAATAGACTATAGCTGGTACAATGGATGCCAGGAATACAGAGATGTTTAAGTATTAGGAAAACTATTGTCAATAGTAGTAGTAGTAGTAGTCTTGGTAACCAAGGATGACGATTGTCTTTGTTTTCATCAATGATAGATGAGTGTGCACAAAGACACTTGTGCGTGAAGGAGATTTAAGTGGAAAAGTCGATGCACAGAGACAGTCCTACTCTCTCGGCGTTGGAAGCCTGGGTCCAGTGGCACAAAAAGTCGTTACACCTGGAGACTTCCTCAGCTGCATTGGATGGCCGTGTTGTCTTTTGTGCTCCAACATGCCCTAAGCACTCCACAGTGCTTTGCTGCATTGCCATCTCAGCCGTTGAACCTTCTTATTGGTTTCTTCAGTCTGTTCAGCCGAAGCAGTCTTCACATGCTGGGTGAGCAAAGCCCTAGTTCACCAGGGGTCCACAATGACCCGATGGCTACCCTCACAAGGTTTAGCCGGCCTGTCGAAGCCGTTGCCTGGGGTATGGCTGCTGCCGCATGCTAGCAGCTACTGGGAGCCACAAGTGAGAGCTGGGTATAAATAATTGTCAATAACTGACTATATAAATAACAAAACTATCAGATATCATATGATTATCTCAATAAATGAAGAAATGGTTTTTATTTTGGCAAGATATATCCATTCTGATTAAGTACATTAGAAGAACATGGGAATAAATGGAACTTTCCTTAAAATTATATGCAGTATCTATCTGAAACCATCACCAAGTATTATTTATAATGGGAATAAGCCAGAAGACTTCCCAGTAAGATGAGAGGTGAAGCAAGAATGACCATTATCAATATGAATATTCATTATTTACTAGAAATGTTAGCTATAGCAGTTGGAGAAAGAAAAGAAATTGAAGGAATTAAAACAGTCAATAAGAAAAAAATTATGCTCTTTGTGACATGAGCACTGTACCCCAGAAACCCAGGTGAACTGTAATCAGGGAACTCCCTTGTTTTGCCTTCTCCTGACTCTGAGCCTAAAAACACCCAATGACCCCACCTAGAGTCCTGAGATGACTCTCTTCCTTTGATCATCCTCTAGATGGACAGAAAGATGCACCTTCAGGCCACATCTTGATCCTATCAGACATCTGTTTGTCCTCTAAAACTAAGGAATCTTTATGTCCCCAGGCAGACCCCAGTATGGTCACCCCATCTCATACCTGAGTGACTCTCTTGTAAAAAAATGTATAAAATCCCCAGAACTGATGTCTGAGGGACAGCCTCCCCATCCATGCTGTCCCCATGGGGGAACAGCCTTTCCTTTCATGCTGTCCTCCCAGGGAACTGCTCCCCACCTTGCTGTTCTACCTTGCTATCCTCCTGGCCACTCTCAACACTACTTTCTAAATTAATAAATATCTTTTTTGTTTTTAAGCTAAGTTTTGGAGTCATTACATGCTTGCCAAAGGCATCCTTCCCGAACCTCAAAAGACTATCCTTCCTCCCCATAACATTTGCAGGTGATATGATATATGCATATCGAATTCTAGAGAATTAACTCAAAACCTAGTTGAAATAATTAACAACTTTAGGAAAGTTTTAAGATATAAAGCAAACCCACATATAGCATCATCATTTCTAAATATTACCAACAAAGTCAAATACCAAAAGATAGAAATTACATTTAAAATAATGGTAGATGATATAAAATACCCGGGAGTCTACCTGTCAATACAAACCCAAGAATTACATGAAAATAATTACAAGACAGATTTCACACAAATCAAATGAGATTCAAACAACTAGAAAAAATTTTAATTGATCATTTCTAGCCTGAGCCAATAGAATAAAAATGGCAATTCTACCAAAATTAATTTACTTATTCCGTGCCATACCAATCAAACTAACAAAAATTATTTCACAGATCTAAAAAAGATAATAAAATTTCTCTGGAAGAAAAATTGTTAAGATTATCAAGGGAATTAATAGTAGAAAGAAGAAGGAAGATCCCCTAGCTGTACCAAATCTCAAAAAATATTATAAATTGGGAAAAATAAAAAATATCTACTATTAGCTGAGAAATAGAAAGGAGGATGAGTGGAATAAATTACTTACACAATCCATAAATGACCATAGTAATCTAATGTTCGACAAATTTTTTAAAAATCCAAGATTTTAGAAGTCACTATTTGACAAAAACTGCTGAGAAGATTGCAGAACAGTATCATAGAAATTAGGTATATCACACTATATACCAAGATAAGGTCAAAATAGGTACATGATTTAGACATAACGACTAATAGCATTAGCAAATTGGAAGAACATGGACTAGTTTACCTGTCAGATCTACAGATAAGGGAAGGACTTACAACCAAACTATAGATAGAATTACAAGTTGTAAAATGGATAATTTTGATAACTGACCACAATAAACTTTCATGTGCTTCTATGGTATATAAATAAATGAAAGCATTCTCTAAGAAAATTAAAATAAATTTGAAATTGTTGTCAATAAAGGATGTAAATAATTTGCAATACTAGAGTTTCCCAGGAAGAATAGCACCCACTATCTTTTGAGGGGTTTTTACTATTATTTGTAACTCTTGTCTTTTTAAAGGACTTCAGTAAATAAGTGGGAAAGGATGGAAACATTTATTGTGGCATGGCCCAATATTGTGAAACCACTTTGCATTACACCCCAGGAACTCTCCTGTATCAATGACCATTAACATAGAGATCATCTCCAACATTATTCAATGAAACCACCTAATGGAGCAATTGTTCTGGAAATTACCTAAATTTGCCTTTGAAAATTGCCAATGATTAGTTGATTATCATTTGAATTGAGCTTAGATTGCTAAAGAAAGGTATGTAAGTCACCCTAAAATACACTCTCTAAAATGTTTCAGTTTGCAGCTTATTCTCACATTAGGATGAAAATCAAATTCTATTATCAAAATTCCATTGCTGTGGTTTCTTTTTCTTTTAAATCTGTACTCTTTTATCTAATTTTTTTTGGTTTTCATCTATTTATAAGGAACTATTCCTCTGCTTAGAGATGAGGACAGGCACTTTTTCACTAAGGTAATTTCCATAATTAGAACATAAATATTCTTATTGTAATAGCAAATATAAGTGGCCCAATCCTAACACATTGTCCTGAGAGCTTTCTATTTAGAAAGCATAGAAGAATTTTTAAATGGAGAGATTTATATACATCATTTGCTCACAAGGTTCTATCATTAGTTGTATAAAATTATGGTTGTCTTTTCATTGATTGGAGTTCCATAGACATTCAAAGTTGATTATCTTTTCAGTATTGTTATTCTTTAAATTGATCTCATGACTCTGATTACTTCACTCAGTATCTGTTCATATAAGTAGTCCCTGATTTCTTTGAAACTGTTAATTCCCTCATTCCTTTTAGCATAATAGTTTTGGGGTGCACACATAAGTGATTCTTTGTTTACCCATTCTCCTCTAATACACTTGGTGAAGAGTATTCTTCCTCATTAGTTCTTTGGAATTGTTGTTGATTCATTGCAATACTCAGAGTTCTTAAGACTTTCAAGGTCATTTGTCTAAAAGAATACTATTATTGTTTAAATTGTTCTCTTGGTTCTACTCAGTTCATCCTGTTTCAGTGCCTAAAATTATTTGTGGATTTCCCTTAAGTTGAAATTTTAAATTTATGTATTTTGCACATGCCTTATGTGAGGACTTGTTTTGGTTGAATAAAGACCTTAGTGACAAGGGTTTAATTTTAATTTTAATTTTTCTTTGGTGGAGATGTTTGGGTTGGGAGAAAGGGCATGTTAATTAGAAAAAAAAAGAAAAGAAAAGAAAGAACATAAAAAAAGAAACTATGAAGTCCTAAACAAATGTCTCTAGACACAAGCATCCAGGAAATGCCAGAATGACAAGACTCTAAATTTAGCCACCAAAGGCTTTTTGATACATCAGTAATTTCCAGGGATGTGACTTCTCAGAAAATTCATAATTCTAACAGTTCCTAGAAAGGGACAAAATGTGCAGAATTATTTTTCTCAGTGGGATCCTGAAGATTCCCCAGAAGCAAACACTAAACAGTGCCCATTTTTTTTTTCATTTCACTTCTCCTTAGATTAGTTCAGAGTGCATAGTTCCTGGGGTATCTTCTTTGTGATGGGATAGGATAGTCCTCTGTAACTGAGGAAAATTGGGCTTTGTCCTAAACTTGGGAGAGCTTGCATGAATTGAAGTAGAAGGAAGTAAACAGAAAGAGGAGAGTAATTGATATAATAAAGTTTCCAGAAGCCTTTCTCTCTCTACTATTTTGCTCTTTGGCATAAGTCATGCTTGCTGATGTTTAATACCTGGATCGCTGCAAAAATGGACATGCAAGACACTTTTAAGTTTAATCTAAATTTCCTAATTTTTTTCATTTATAACTATTTTAAAAGCTAGATAATAAATCAAGTTCTAATTTTTAGTCCTTATTGTGTTGCAAGATGGGACTGTGGTGAAGCTAAAATAATGGGTTATTGTCATCTCCCACATTGGTATGGTACTTTATGGTTTATAAAGGAAGTGTCTCTCTCTAGCTCTATAATGTATATAATGCAAATTTCATTGCCTCCCATTTTATTAACAAAGATTAGAAAAGGTAAATATATTGCCCACAGACCCAGCCTGGAAGTGGTGGAATTGGAACTTTGAATCAAGCTCTCTTATCCTCTCTCTTTTGTCTATGCTAGGTAAGGCTGCCTTTTAATTTACATCAAGCAGACTCACTCTGCCCATTGAGTCCATTAATTAGTCAAATTATTCAATCAACAAGCATTTTTGAGCCTCTAGGCTACAAGCATATAAATGCTAAGTACTATAGAGAGGGAGGAAATATATAATGGTCCTATTGTCAAGAGGCTAACCTAATATTAGATAAATATATAGCTAGACAGACAGTTGGATAGATAGATAGATAGATAGATAGATAGATAGATAGATAGATAGATAGATAGATAGATAGATAGAGGAAGAGGAAAAAGGAAAGGAGGGAAGGAAGGAAGGATGTAATGGGGAGAAAGGGAAGAGAGAGGGAAGAAAGGAAGGAGGAAAGAAGGAAAATGGGAGAGAACATAGTGCTAAATTATGTAGTTCTAGCTGTAAATGCAGAAGCAATTCAGAGGAGGAAACTAGACATTTCTAGACATGAATATATTTGATAAATATCTGGGCTCTTTTAGTAGACTGAAAAACCAAAAGGAGTTGGCAATATAATAGTGAAAATAGGAAAAAAAGGCAAAAGTAATCTTAGTCTATATTACTTTGCATTGACTTTGCATGTATCTGACATACCTACTTCATAAATAGTGTTGTCTCTCCTCTTAGAATGAAAGTTCTTTAAGGGTGGGTGAAAGAATCTATTCATTTTAGTTTAATTTTGTCTTTATTTAGGTTGTGTTTTACTTGTTCATTTTCTCCCATTGCCTAGTACAGTGTCTGGAATATAGTAAGCACTTAATAAATTCAAGTTAATTGAGCAGTTTCTTGACTAAAGAATGAAGGAGAGGACAGTTCCACAGTATTCTGCTCTGGTCATTTCACATTTGGATTAGTGTATTGAGATATGGAAATGACATTTTTGTGAAGGATATTTACCAAAAAAAAAATATTCAAAGGACAAAATTACGATGAGAGAAGTGAAGGAAATATCATATTTGCTTAGGTGACTGGGAATATTTGCCCTAGAAAAGAGAAGATACTGGAGATGGGGGATGTGAGAATCATCTTCAGGTAGGTGAATGACTGTCAAATGAAAACAGGATTAGACTTGTTCTTTTTAGGCCCGGAAGGCAGATCTAGGAAAAATGGGAGGAAGTTGCTGAATGGCAAATTTGGATTTGACATGAAGAGAAGATTCCCTAACAGTGGGAGTTACCTGAAGGTGAAAATTATCTGAACAAGTGGCCTCAGAAGAAAATTAGTTCCCTATCCCAGGTTTTTAAGTAGAGGTTGGATTGGGGTTGTTTTTAGATATGGGTTGGACTCAATGGGTCCCTTCCTTCACCTTCTAAAATTTTGATCTTCTATTAGTGCCTCATTAAGTAAATGAGAATTTAAATTTGTATGTATGCATTTATATGTGTAGACAAATAGGGAGATAATACCCATATACATAATATATAAAAGTAAATAAAGAATAGTTATAGGGAGAGGGCACTAGTGATTGTGGCACTAGCAAAGGTGCCATGTAAGAGGTTTTAACTTGGACTCCCCAGGCATAAAAAGAGTCTATGGCTGTATTTCAACAAGTCTGTTAATTTGGATAGGATATATTATATACATACACACACATATACATACAATGTATTATATCTGCATATGTATATATGTATTGTATATATCTTATATAATTATATATAATAAAGAAATGTAAATTAAGTAAATACATATATAATATCTATAATATATAAATTTAGATATATATATATATTTCAATTGAATTCATTTCTTTTGTAGTCTTGTGTGAATATTTTTTTAATTTAAAAGCATTATTCTAAAAAAGGGATACTGAGTCACCACAGGCTGAGAATTAACTCTGTCACTTTTCTTCCTGGTCTGTAAACAATACATGTTTTGCCTAAGGCTAATTACATACACTGTATGCTATAACCTTTCCATTTGGTGGAAGCATGGCTAAAATTTCCTATATGTGATCTGTGGACACTCTCCCTCTGCTGACTGACTGATCCAAGTTGTAACAGATGGCTCTGGCTCCTGGATTAGTCCATAAAAGCCAACCCCAAACACTACTCAGAAGCTTAGATCAAACGCTGCTGAGTCATCCCATTAAGTAATGGAGACACTGTTGGCATGCTTTCCCAAATAGTGAGGTGGGCCAGGGGACTGCAAACATTCTAGCCTTATGAACTGGGAATATTAACCTTTGTTTTCAAAGAAAGCCTGCCTTTCCAATTTTCAATTTGACTTCCTACCAAGTAGGTCCATCAGCTTCACCCAATGACAAAGAGATCTTTGACTAAAAAAAATGTTAAGAAACTCTGATGGAAAGTATGGCACTTGAGTTGGATCTTTAAGGAAACGAAATAATCTAGGATGCACAAATGAAGAAATTGTTCATGCAACACTAGAGTAAAAAAAATATCATTTAAAGAAATAGAGGTAGGCAACAGTGTCATATGTGAGGGGTAGCAAAATTAATGTAGCTAAATAAGGTTGTTGAGTATATAAATGGAGACAATGTATAGGAAGGCTAAAAAGTAGGCAGTGATCAGATTGAGAACTTTAAACAGCAAACTAAAAATTGCATATTTGATCATAGAGTCCAGGGAGAGCCTGGAGTTTATTGTGGAGGAGAATAATATAGTCAGACCTGCATGTCAGGAAAATCACTTTGATGGCAATGTAGAGGATGGATTAAAGTGTGGAGAGACAAGGGCAAGGGGACAGGACTATTGCTACAGTTTAGATGCTTATGAGCTTTTGAACTAGGGTGCTGGTTATGTGGCTAGAGAGAAGGTCACATTTGTGAAATGTGTTGTGGAGAGAGAAAACGCACATGACTGGATAATGAGTGATCTTAAGTAAGCCCCATTTCTGTAGGAATCCCCCCCCCCCTTTTCTATTAAATTAATTAATTTAGAATATTTTTCATGGTTACATGATTCATGTTCTTTCCCTTCCCTCCTCTCAAACCCTCTCAAAGCCAAAGGGCAATAGTTACCCTGGGTTATCCATGTATCATTGTTCAAAACCTATTTCCGTATTATTAATATTTGCACTAGAGTGATCATTTAGAATCTACATCCCCAATCATATCCCCATCAAACCATATGATCAATCTTATGTTTTTGTTTTGCATTTCTGTTCCCACAGTTCTTTCTCTGGATGTGGATAGTGTTATTTCTCACAAGTCCTTCAGAATTGTCCTGGATCATTGCATTGCTGCTAGTAGAGAAGTCCATTGCATTCAACTGTGCCACAGTGTATCCATCTCTGTGTACAATGTTCTCCTGGTTCTGCTCTTTTCACTCTGCATCACTTTCTGGAAGACTTTCCAGTTCACATGGAATTCTTCAGGCATTTCTAAAGAGTTCAGATGGCAATAATGAAGTGACCTGAATGGAGATGTCCTCTCTTGGTTGACCTATTCATTTATTTCAGATAGTATAGTATAGATTTATATTTATATTATATATATTATATTTATACTATCTTTTCTATATGGAGGAGTTGGCAAGTTGTGTACTGTGCATGGGTCCTGAGCCTGAAATTAGCTTTTATTTAAGTGGGGAAATATAGGCATCCAATGAAGACTCTTGCTAATTAGCAAATAAAACAGAGAGAAAGAGGCAAAGGGCATTTTCCTTTTGTCTCTGGATAGGCAGAGCTGTGATCTTTGAGTTACAGTCATTGTCTAGCCATGTAAAAATGCTTCTAGGACATGTGGCAAACAGCCTTCTAGGCTAACAGGGAGGCACGCATGATATTGGCAAGTTGGGGACATAAGGACATGAGATACTAATTAGAGGTTGTAATCATAATCACAATCAGGGCAGCACACCATTTTGAACTGAAAGGGGCTTGAGAGATCATGCAGTCTAACTCTCATTTTACAAATAAGAAAATTAAGGCCCAGAGGAGCTATGTATTTTGCCCAATATGACCCAGGATTCCCAGAATCACCGGACTTTGATGTAGAAAGGACCTCAGAGGTTATCTATTCCAAATTGTATCTCAATAGGTGTTCCTTCTCTGATAACTCTCAAAAAGCCTTTACTTGAAGCCTTCCAGGAAGGGAGAAACAAATGTGAGAGGGTCATTTTTGAACATTTCTCAGCCATAATATCGGTAACTTCATTATTATTTTTTTCCCAAACACCTGAACTAAATTTGCTGTTTTGCAACTCTCAGTCATTGCTCCTAGTTCTTTCCCTTGGAGCCAAGGAAAAAAAGTCTATACTTACCTCCCTAGCCTTAAAATATAAGAATGTGTCAAGGGCTTCTCTTCTCCAGATTAAATATCTCCAATTTCTTCAATCAAACTTTTATCTCAAGACCTCCTTAATGTGTTAACCTTTTTCTGAATGGTCCATCAGGCAAGAAGCATTATTAAGTACTCATTATGTGTCAGGCACTACAATAAGCTCTAAGCATACAAAGAAAGGTAAAGGAGACTCCAACTTGTCAATGTCCTTCTGAAAATGCCATATCCAGAATTGAACACAATATTTCAGAGTCTGACCAGGATAGAGTGGGATGGGATTAATCACATCCATAGTCCTCAACACTAAGCCCTTCAATGAAGTCTAAGACATCATCACATTATTGGCTCACTTGAGATTGTAGCAAAATTAAACCCATTTTTTAAATCTATAATCTATTTGTGGAGTTGTCTTTTTTGTTCTAGCTTAGAGTAGGATTTTCCATTTAAATTTCATCATTTAAGATTTAACCCAGTGTTTAAAATTAGGGTTCCAATTATAACAACAGAACAAATTTCCTTTAAAGTTTGGCTCAGATACAACTTTCTACCTAGAGCCTATGTGAATCCTCCTACCTACTAATGCCTTTTATAATAATAATAATAATAATAATAATAATAATAATAATAATAATATCTATATAGCACCTGTTATATGCCAGACATGGTGTGAAGCTCTTACTAATTATTTTCTGATTTCATCCAACAATCCTGGGAGGTAGGAATGTGCTATTATTAACCCAATTTTACAGAGAAAAAAAATTAGTCAAACAAAAGTTATTTGACTTAGGGGGAGCTAGGTAGCATGATGGAGAGAGTTCCAGGCCCAGAGTCAAGAGTACTTAGGATCAAATCCAGACTCAGTTACTTCTTAGCAATTCATAACCCCAGTTGCCTTGCCATTTTCATTCTTCTGCCTTAGAATCAATATCCAGTAGTTATTGATTCCTAAACCCAAGGTGAGGGTTTTAAAAAAGAAGTTAATTGACTTGCCCATGGTTGCACAGTAAGTATCAGGTTAGATTTAATCTTTGATCTTTCCAACTCTAAGTTTGACTCCTTATACACTATAGCACAAAGGGTGGAAGGGCCCCAGGAGTTTGGAATCTGGAGGAGCAGAAGATTCTGGATAAAGATCAGTTGGTCTCTCAGTATAGAGAAGCCAAAGAGAGAAGTTTGAATAAGATTTTCTCCTGAGGGTTACCCATGTTTTCCTGTTTGTGACTGGAAATTCTTCCCCCCAGCATTTCCCAATTGAAAAAGACTATTGAAGGGAAACCTGAGAAAGGCATTTTAAATCTCTGTCAGACTTTACCTCAGCTCCTGTTGCCCTGGGTATGATCTGTGGCAAAGGGGCCAAACCCAGGGTCAATCAACCTGAGAGGGCTTAGGCTGCCAAAGCCTGAGTTCTCCCAAACTCGAGGAAGGAGGGAAAAGGGTTTTAGATAGAGAAAGGGACCCCCTTTTCCCCACTTTCCTTTCCCTTTCTTTTCCCTGCAAGGTATTATCCTGATTTAATTGACATTAAAATAGTTATCTTTTCCCCAAGCTGTGAATCAACTGTGAGTGAACAGATACAAGGGAGACCCTTTGGTCTCAAATAATGGAGAGGGGACAAGAGGGACAAGAGCAAATCTGGGAAGTAGCCATAGCTAAAGATGAAAGAGAGAAGGGGGAAAATCTTCAAATTCCTTCTCCTTTCTCTGAGCCAACCCTAAACATCAGCTGACTTTCCTAGATTCTGTTCCCTTTACCATCTCCAAACCTTTTCTCTATTACATCTGCTATCTCCCCTGATCCCTGCTTTAAGAAGAGGTCTCCACTCTTTTTTCTCAATATTGAAAGACCTCCCTTTCAATTATACTATCTATCTATCTATCTATCATCTATATCTTAATTTGCATGTTTCTTCTAGAATGTAAACTGTCATGGCAGAAATTATTTCATTTTTTTTCTTTGTATGTTCCTAATACTGTGTCTGACATACATAAAAGAACTTGATAAATGCTTGCTTATCATTGATTGATTTGTGCCTATCTATGATTCCATATTCAATATATCCAATACTCTCTCTAGTTCAGCACACACCAAATGTTCCAATTTGACCAATGCAAGAGAGGACAAAGATCCTCTTGCTGTGATATGTTGGATCATTTCTTCCTCCTTTCCTTCTTGGCCCCATATCTCTCTACATTTTGAAATGAGAAAACTAAACACCATTTATACCAAACAATGCAAAAATTGTAGAATTACTAAAAACTGTGTTAAGTTTTTTATAAAAGGAAACACATCAGAACCCAAGAGGATATCTCCAATCTACTACATGATTCCATATATGACAAGAGTGGAGAACCAAGTGTTTTTGATACTACCTTGAACTTCATCCAAAAATGGTGATAATCACTGAAACGAAAGGGAGAAAACAATATTTGTGTCACTCTGTAGGCAATCACTGTCTTATCCTTTTCTTTAACTATCTCCATAATCAGGAAAGTAGTTCAATTCAGCTTTGGAGGTAAGATGGCAACAGATGGTACCAGTGGCACTGATTGGGTCAACAGTCATTCTTCCCTTCTCAGGGTGACTTCAAGCCATCCTAAGAATCTGAGAAGAGATACAATTACTTGGTAGTGTTTGTTGTGTTCTGAGGCCACCATCATCAACACAACCACCACCACTACCCACAGATTAGTGTAAAAGGTGAATGAATATATTAATATAGGTTGAATCATTTGGCATAAATTGCTTTTCTTGTTACCTCTTTTCCCTTTGTAGTTTCAACTCAATTTGAAATATCAAATAATTATTAAGAATTTAATGTGTGTAACCAGCAAGTTAATAAGCATTTTATGTTTGTGTGCACTGGTCTAGGAACTAATTTAGAAACAATATTAAAATAAAACAAATTTCTTATCTTCCTGGAGCTTACAAGTTGGTTTTCAGTCAATAAGCATTTTCTTAAGCATCCACTATGCACCAGGCACTGTGCTACTGCACAAGGTGGTAATGCACAATGTACTTTGTAGACCTGTAAAATGCTATACAAATATGATATAAGGTACTGTTCTGAGCTCTGTATTTTAAAATAATCATAAGATAAGGGTATGCCTGGAAGTAGACAACTGTTATGATGAGAAGCCTAAAAAAAACAACATACTATATATATATATATATATATATATATATATATATACACACATATATTTCAATGAAAGGAGTTAAAGTATTTAGTCTGAAGAAAAGATGACTTAGGTGAGGACTGACTTCTGTGCTCCTGCCTTTGAAAGAAAAGGAGGTCAGGTGACATTGAGATTATTTATTTTTTTCATTTTGCCCCAGAAGGCAGAACTAGGAAAAAGGAAGTAGAGAGAATTGAGAAGTAAGCTTCCACTTGATGTTAGCTACCAGTTTTTAATAATCAAGTCTATTTAAAAATAGAATAGGATGATTGGAGAAGCAGGGATTCCAATTACACTCAGATATTTTTAATTAAAGCATGGATGCTCTTGTTTGGGTGGGGAGGGGATTGTAGAGGAGATTTCTGGATCAATATTGGTCAAACTAGAAGTAATTAATTCATGAATTTACAAATATTTTTCTGAACATGGATCCGTAACTTTAAGGGTCTATGACATAAATAATTTTAAGGATATGTGGACTAGATTGTGTTTGAGGTCCCTTTTTACTCCAAGGTAGAGTGGGAAACTTTACCCTACAAATTACCCTACAAATAACCTTCTACTCTGATGGTAATTTCAAAGTGGACACAATACTTCATTCTAGTGATTGTCTACTTTTACCAAATATTCAAACAATAAATGCACTGTTTTTATATTATATATATGGTTATATACATATATTATATGGTTATCTACCTAAATAACCTATATACATGGGTATATATACATATAACAGATATATATGGTTATATACATATATGTACATATATATTTATTCATGTGTATATAAATATATTTATTTTATAATTTTATTACATATCTAAATAAGTATATGTACATATGTTTATATGGTTATCTAAATATATGTACATGTGTTTTATTTTATATATTTTTATTACATATAAATATAAAAATAAATATATGTATATATATAACCATATTATATATATATATATATATATATATATATATATATATATATATATATATATATTCTTTATAACCAACACCACAAGCAGAGGAATATAATTTTGTAAGGCCTATACCAATGGCCCTGGTCTAGCATTAGAACTCCCAATATTCTTTATCTACTTCAGAGTTAGTTTAAAAAATAAAAAAACCTCTCTGACCCTGTAAGTTCCTTTTACTTCCTATCACTATGATAGGGAAGAAAAATGGTGATTATGGTTGGGGAATAATTCACATCCCCAATCCTTTGACTCCTTTGACATCCCAGAATCCTTTGACTCCCAGAGATCAAATCTTCCAGTTACTCTTCACCTTTGCCACCAACTCTGCTTCTATATTAAAATAATGCAAGAATATGAATTATATTTACAAAAGCTTAGAAGACCTTCCTTATAGAGGACTTCCCTGGGGATCTACGACTCTTAATATTAAAAAAGGGGGATTTGCTGTTCTTGGAAGGCATCCTAGGCTGGTTTTCCTAATCAAGTCCACATCATCCCCCTCTCTTCAATGACTACCAACATTCCTTAAAGAAGGACATTAATGGCTCTAGGTGCTACCTCTCATAAAATATTTCATAGATTTAATACCACCCTCTCAAATTAATTTTTAAATCTTTTAAGAGTGGATGATGCTCTTGTCTCTGAGGATGATAATTCAGTTGATTCCTCTGGTTTCTTTCCTGGGCAAACATGCATCCCAGGGTTTCCCATTGGGATTGAGACTTCCTTTATTCTCCTCTTCATTAATTTGTCAGAACCGGGACCAAAAAATAAGGACTGTTTTGTCTTTTTAAAGACTAAGGAGCAAAAGGAACAACTACGTAGTTCAGTAGATTGAGAGTCAGACCTAGAGATGGAAGTTCTGGATTCAAGTCTTGCCTCAGATATCTCCTAGTTGTTTGCCCCTGACAAAATGACTTAATCCACATTTACTAGCCCTTACACTTTTTTTTTCATTAGAACCAATATGCAGCATTGATTCTGAGATGGAAAGCATTTATTATCTGAGCTGAAAAGGATTTATTTTAAAAAAGATTAGGTGGAGTGAAAAGGGAAGAGAGAAGAAAAAAGAGGAAGGAAACAAAGGTAATGGGAAGCCTCTGATGATCTAGAGTCATCTAGGTGAACCTTTAGAGACCAAGTAACCAAACTGCACCTTCACACCCCATGTGAGCAGCTCCCTTACACTACACTACCCTTTATCCCTTTTTATTTATGCTGTGCATAGTGTATTTGTGTTTCATTGTCTCATCCCATTAGAATGTAAGTTCTTGGAGAGTAGAGATTATTTCTTTCCTTGTACCTGTATGGGCTTTAAAATTAATAATCAATAACTAAGTATGATATTTTATAAAGTTTTATTAATAATAACTAAAACAAAAGAACTGCCTGACTTCAGTCTGGTCTCTGGTCCAAGATAGGAGTTAAAGCCACTTAAATACAATCATGCAAAAACATGGGGATGCAGGAAAATGGAATTTTGGGAAATACTAAGGGACTTCTGGGGGATGAAGTCCAAAGGCTCAAAATCTCCATTTATACATACCCCTCTGTGATCCTATTGGGAAACCAGTTTCCCCAAAAAGGATCATGAAAACATAATCAACTTAAAGATTGTAATAATTTGTGGATAAAAGGAAAAGAGAACAAAACCAATCATTACTAGGTTGACAAAAAGCCAATTTTGGGGCAGTCCCCTTTAACATCAGAGTATACATTCCAAACAAAGGCATTTCAACCCCCCATAGTTCAATTCACATCCCAAAATTGACTCTGGATATTTTGGTGCAACATGTGGTCTCTGCAGGCATTTATCTTTATGGCACATTCTGGATTCTGGGAGGTAGCAAGTTTCTTATCCTAAAATTGCTCAAATTTAAATCAAAGTTCACAACAATAACTTGGCCCCCCTGAGGTGAATAATAACAAATACAGGGATCACTCAGGGATGCATGGCTGAGTATGAAGTATATGAATCAATTTGCAAAAGAAAATCAAAAACATGAAAAAATCCAAATAAAAGAGAAAAAATAACTTGTGGATGAAATACAACATGTAAAAGTCTTCTGTCTAAAAAAATCTAAGAAAAGGAAAAACAAATCTATTACAAGTCTTTGAATCAGGGCCCAATTAAAATGATTTAAGCAATTATGCATTTACAAAATCAGTAGCCAGGACTACTCAAAGTTTGCCATACTATGATAGACAGGAAAAGGACTAGGTTATAGGAGCCAGGTAGGCGCCAAATTTGAGATACTTGGTAGAATGTGGGACAAGGAAGACCTGCCTTAACACATGTTAAACAGCTGCAACCTTGAACCCCAAACAAGTTCAAGTTCTCTTGTCTTGGCCCAAAATTTTCATCAGTCCCATCAGGATTGGTTGGTCTCTTTGACCTTGGGCTCCATTGGCACTATGCAGTTTAGCATTGTGCTTCTTTGGCACTGTGCAATGGCTCTTTTTGTATTTCCTTCTCCTGGAGTCAGACAGAATCATTAAGGAAAGTCCCCTAAATATTTTTTTTAAACAATCAATGGCATAATTTTTATAGTATAAAGCTTTTTGGGCATGCATTAATATTAGAACAAATGTATTAAAACTTATATTACTGCAAAATTTAAAAAATTAAAAATCTTCTCAATACTGTTGATATGCTTCAAATACAAAAAGGAGAGAAAAATAAAACTCAGATACTATGTTGCACATGTAATAAAAAAATCAAAGTTTTTTTTAAAAAGTGTTAAAAATCAAAAATGTATAGCTTAAAATCAGTGATACACTGTCAGCCAGGTGTGAGTATAAAATGATTTTCAGAATAAAACAGTAACACAGTAGATAATGCACATTCAAAGAAGTACCAAAGTCGTCAAAATTCACAATAGCCCAGTTAATTAAAATAGCAAACAAACCCACTATCATATTTCACATAAGCTGTTGTATGACATAAAAAAACCTATGAACTGATGGATATTTGTCACAATTTTTACAGATGTAGCAAATCTTTCAAACTTGGCAAACATATTTTTAAACAAAGTAAAACTTATTTGGGTCTAGAACATCATCAAGAAATCTTGATTGCTCTGCTGGAAGTAAATTAAAATGAAGAATTTTGTAGGAGCTCCTTTTTTCTGGCTTCCTGAACTGTGTAGGGTTGAATGCATTTGTTTTGTATGTATACTCTTATGCTGAAAGGGACTGCCCCCTAACTGGCTTTTTGTCAATGTGCCTAGCAATTATTAGTTTTGTTCTCTTTTCTTCTTATCCTCAAGTTATTGTAATTTCATAGCTGGTATGTTTATGAGACCCACTGGAGAGACTAGTCTTCTGCAGGCCTCAGGGGGAATGTATAAATGGAGACTTTGAACCCTAGACTTCATTCCCCAGAAGTCCTTAGTATTTCCCAGAATTCCCTGTAATCTCTCCTGCATCTCTATGTTGGTGAGATCATGATTGGTATTTAACTGGCAGTAACAACTCCCACACTCTCTCTCTTCCTTTGCAATAATGCAGCAAGTATGGTGGTAAGGTGGGAATGGCTGAAATGGCTAACCAGCCATGGGCACTTGGTTTTTATTTTGTATCCTCTTTATTCCTTGATTTCTAATAATCCTTAATAAACTTCATAAAATGTAATATTTTTATTACTAGAGATATTAATTTAATTTTTACACTTGTATCTAACACACTTCACACAATGCCTGTCACATAATAAACTTTTCATAAATACTTGGCTATTGATTGAAGACAGAAAATAAAAAATATAGTATTCTGTGTGACAGACCAACTTGTCAGAAAAAAGAATCTCTACCTTAACAGACACGACTACTGGATATCTACCCTTCCTTTGGATATCTCCAATGATAAGGAAATATCAATTTCTCATGGTATTTTTTTAGTGTAAATTAATTTGTTTATTTGTTACATTAAATTTCCATCACCTCCCCATACTAGAGAAGGCATCATTTTACCAAATTTCTGTGTATTTACATATATATATATATATACATATATATATACATGTGTATATAAATATATAAATGCATGTGTTAACATATGCATTATATATAAACTGTATAAAATATATTTATATATAATATATGAATTTTATATCTATTTCTATAAAAACAAACAGTATTTTGCATGTTTCCATTTATCAGGAAGACCTAAATAAAATTATGGTATCTCTTTCTACTTGTTAATAGTGCTAATTATAGGATAGATTTTTTGTGTATGTCAAAACTAAATTTGCTGTTGTGTGATTTCTATTCATTTCTTTGTTCTGTTCTCTAGGGACAGTAATTGAATACAAGCCTACATAGTATGCCAGCTAGGTGGTGCAATGGATAGAGTGTACAGCCTAGAATCAAGAAGACCTAAGTTCAAATCTGACCTCAGACACTTACTAATTGTGCAACCCTGAGCAAGTCACTACACCCTGTTTACCTCAGTTTCCTCATCTGTAAAATGAGCTAGAAAGGGAAATTACAAACCACTCTAGTATCTTTGTCAAGAAAACTCCAAATAGGGTCCCCGAGAGTCAGCTTTGACCAAAAATAACTAAACAACAACAACTATGTAGTACAGGCAATCATTGCCAAAAGAGTTAAGATAAAGGAGAGAATAATGTGAGCTGGCATTGACAGCGAAGGCACATAAATCATAGAAACTGGGTCATCGGATTTTCAGTTAGAAGGGACCTTGGAGATGATCTAACTCAATATCTAATCTTACAGGTAGGGAAATGGAGTCTCAGGCAAGTGACAAAGGATGAAAGGTTCATAGATTTAAAGCTAGTTGAAAACTACTACTCTCTTTTTCAGATGAGAAAACTAGAACCCAAGGTGATTTCCCCAAGGTCATACAGAAAATAAGTGGTAAAGTAGAAATTTAAACCTAGGTCCTCTGATTCCAGATCCTGACTACTTTTCTAATTGCATCAGGACACAGCTTGCCTGGAGCAGAATTTAGTGGGTATTTTTTGGCTAATATTTGTTTTATATGTGTGTGTGTGTTATATGGAAGATAAAATAATATGCATATAATTTGTTATAAATATGCAATAAATTATAATTAATGTGCCTATCCAAGAGAAACAAATTCTCACATTAGTTATGGCCAAAAATCTCTCATTCTTTTTTTTTTGTCCTTTTCTCTTAACTCCTCCTGTTCCTCCAGAAGGTAAGTAATATGATATATGTTGCAAATATATTATATTATAACACATATTTCCCTTCTTTGGACCTAAATAGTCCAACCCCTGGTTTAAAGCTTATTCTGGGGCACAATGAAACTTTGCCCAAGCATCAGAGGAGGCACGTGATCATATTCCTTTTCCTTTTGGAGATGCCACAGTAGAAACTCCCACTGTCTGTGTCTTCCCAACCCTTTTCAGGAAGCAGATCTGAGATGAATGACTAATGAAGTGATTCTTTGCCTTCCTGCATCCCCCTACCCATCCTAAACTCTGTCTCTCCAACCAATCTCTATCTATCCTAGGAGAGTCAGTTATCTTAAAGGAGTCTGTTGAGACTTGCTGAAAAGAGATGAAGAGGAAATGGCTCACTTATCAGTCATTTCACCTGGAAGGATGTGAAAAAGTTGTAGTAGAAGGGAAAGAACCATGAATTTAGAAAGGTTAAGTGTACTTTCTGACTCACTAGCTGGGTTCTCTACTCTAAGCCTCAGTTTCCTTATCTGTAAGGGACATGACAATATTTGCCTTCCCTACTGAAGAGGCCAGTTGCCAGGATCAAATAAAGTGATCCATGAAAAGGACTTTGTAAATCTTAAAGTGCCATCAAAATGTCAGCAATCATTATTTCTTAGCATGTGTGCAGGGATATACAGAAGGCTTCTGTGCTGTTGTTTGAAGTTAAATGATCTTTGCAGCTTCTGCCTGAATGTCAAGGGCTATTGAATGTCTGGGATTAGTAGGGAGCTGTTTTGCACTTGACTCTGGGTACCTGGGAAAAATGAGCCACTTTTAAAACCTTCCCCTGAATTCAAGCAGGTGCTGTCATAGCTAAACTCAAACACAGAGGATCATGTACTTGAAAAAATGGCTAGGTTTGAAGTCCAAAGACCTGGGTTCAGATCCTAATTCTGACATTACCTATAGCTTCTTGGGTTAGTCAGTAACCTCCTTGGCCTCATTGTCCTCCTCTGTAAACTAAACAGACTGAATTAGTGCCCTCTGAGGTCCCTTCTACCTCTAAAATATGTTAACTTGTGGACTTGGGATCCATTACACCCTGCTGGACCACACTCGATATAAATAATTGTGAATGTAACTCCCCCCCCCCTCAGTTTTCCCATCACCTCTTAAAATTACTTAGAAGCATATCAAACTTTGTGGTAACATAATGAGATGGTAGATAAGATGCTGAATTTAAAGTTAGGAAGACCTAGATTCAAATCTTGCCTCAGATACTCATTATGTGAACCTAGGCAAAGCCCTTAACTTCAGTCTCAGTTTCCTCACCTGTAAAATGGAAGTTGAAATAAAAATAGACAGTAATTATCTCCATAGACTGCTGTGAAGATCAGAAGTCATGTATATAAAATATTAAGTCCCAAATAGGAAGAATAATGAATATTGTAAAGTGATCAGATGCATTTGAAATAATATAATTATATAAATAATGATAATGATCATTAATTCTAATCTAATGGAAATATGCAGTGTGAATTCAAATAATGTGACTACTTGAAGGCATACATAATTCTCACTAATTGGTACTTAGCTATATAATTAAATTCATCTACTAACATTTATGATGTTTCTAATATATGTGTGTGTGTGTGTGTGTGTGTGTGTGTGTGTAAGACACCAAGAATACAGACAGAAATGAAGTGGTCCCTGCCCTTCAGGACCTTACATTCTAAGGTTGAATATAAATAAATTAAATTTCAGTGTCAGTTATTGTTATTTTGTTTATTGTCATTGATGTTATCCCCTGATCATCACTATCCACAACAGGAGCCAAAACCCGTGCTCCAGTCCAAGGACGTGTCCACTTAATGCCTTTAAATGCTTCATTTAGAAACAATAATGCAAGTCTGAGTTCCAGGAAATGCCCAAATGAATCACAACTGCATAATGTTTCCAGTTTGCTGGATATCAATGGGAACATTAACTAGAAAATCAATTATACCCATGAAAGGGTTGGCTAAGTCCAACATGGCCAGAGTCCTCAGTGTATCAGCTTGTCCCTTTGTCCTGGATGACACGCTCTATCCTCTCCTGGCCATTGTTACCAGAAAATTAATTGGTTCCATCCAGGACCTTGAAATAGAGAATCTCAAAGAGCTAAACTATTAAAATATGCATTTTTATCCTGAATGAACCTGACATTGTTGTGTGTTTCTTTTAATTTGTAAATTAATATAATTAGGAACAAAATCTTAGCCGAAGTGTAGGATTACATTTATTTGGCATTGATGTCTAGCATCTAAAAAGCATTGTTAATCGTGCACGCACTGTTAATTATCTCAACATGTTTAATTACTGTTTTCTTAAATAACTACTAGGCCATATGTAAATGATCTTAGAAGCATTAACATTTCATTTTGTGAAAAAGTAAAACACACAACAGATTGTGTGATAGATTAGACAGAACTTAATCTCTAGCACTCAATTTAGAGTTGGCATGGAGTTCAAACTACAGCTACTAACTCATGAACCCTCCCAACCATGAATATAGTTGAAGATATTTGGGTTGATCAGATTTTTCCAGGATATTACAGCCCAGATGAACTCCAGTATTCTCTTTATGGAAGAAAAATGAGAAATACCATATACAAGGGAAGAGTTCCACTTAGATGGTAAAAACCTCCTTTTCATTTCAACTTCCCTGACTTGGATTTTGGCTGGGGCTCTCCTGTCCTCCTTTCCATACTTTGAATGTTTCTCCTTTAGATTCTTATAGAAGTTTAGAAGGTAGAAAGACCTAGTGAAGGAATGGAACAAGGAGGGAAAAATAATGAAAGAGAATCAATTGGATTTTGGAATTATGAAAAAGATTAGATTTTGGACTTTGAGACATGACTATTTGGAAGAACATCAGGAAAAGGTGAAATGAATGTTTTGAGGGACAGGAAAATGT
The DNA here is from genome assembly GCF_027887165.1 of Monodelphis domestica. Taxonomy (NCBI): domain Eukaryota; kingdom Metazoa; phylum Chordata; class Mammalia; order Didelphimorphia; family Didelphidae; genus Monodelphis; species Monodelphis domestica. The sequence goes on from NC_077227.1 coordinate 39,364,095, forward strand.
TGAGGAAAAGTAAAAATGTTGAGGAAAAGAACCTGAGTAAAAGTAAGTATAGGGAGATCGATGGTAAAGCAAGGTAAGTAAGAAAGTTGAAGTGAAGCAAAATCATGAGACAATATAAGAGATTAGATAGAGATGAAGAATGAAGTTGAGCTTAGCTATTAGGTGCTTGTTCTTGAGTCATTTTAACTATATATGATTCTCTGTGACCCAATTTTGGGTTTTTCTTGGCAAAGATATTAAAATGGTTTGGCATATCCTTCTCCAGATCATTTTGAAGATGAGGAAAGTGAGGCAATAAGGTTTAAGGAAGTGAGATGCCCAGAGTCATATAGCTAATAAATGTCTGAGACCAGATTTGGACTCATGAAAATGAGTCTTTCTAATTTCAAGCCCAATGCTGTAACCACTGTTCCACCTACTTAAGTAGCTAATAAAGTCATCTAGATGTTGATAATATACTCAAAGATGAGTTGTAACCACCCACAAGTAACTTGAAAGTAAAAGACTGAGGGTCTTACTGAGGATCTTACTCAGTATTGAGAATCATGAGATTTTGCAATGGCTTATAGTCAGTGGGAAATATTTCTGTTTTGGATATTTTTCTGTAGGATTATCAGATTTCCTGCTAGTCTCATCTTTAGCCTCTTAGAAACAATTGAGGAATTCAAAAGTACACCAAAAGAAAAGGGCAAAGTGTGCAGCAAGAATTATAGCACCAGATTTTTAAAGGAAAAAGTAAATGAGTTACGCATAGAAATAGATGACAAAATAATGAGTGACTAAAATTCTCCACTCAAAACTAAATAAATCTAACCAAAAATAAGTAAGAAAGAAATTAAGGAGATGAATAGAGCCTTATATCAGTTAAATATGATAGATATCTGGAGAACCTACACACATTTGCATGAAGCTAGAAGTTGATCTAATCCTGAGCATACAAATAATTCAAATATAGTTTCTGCTGGTATAACAATGATTTAGAAAGTATAAATATTCTACAAAAGTCTTACTTAAAAGTTCATACAATAGAGGTAATTCTGAATTCCTGAGGGGTTGTGGCAAAGAAACAAAAGTTCTCCTGGGTATTACCAAACTGGAAAGACTTGGTTTTGGAAAGGGTATGGTCCTGGCAATAAGGTCCTGCTGCTTAAGGATCAGTCTAGCTAAATACAACACTGGAAGTATATGTTAACTGAGAACAAGATAGGTTAAGTTGATCAAATTAAATGTGAATTGAAACATGGAGAAAAAGGCCTAACATTACATTGCTAGTGCAGATGTAAGTTGTTTTTTTGAGAAAACAAGATAGAAATATTTCTTAAGAGCTGTGAAGCTGTTCATGCTCATTGATCTAGGGACCCCATTTGTTGACATAGGCATTAAGGGCATTATTGAGAGGATTAAAAAAAGACAAAAGTGACTAGGAAGAAATGAAGGTGAGAGCAGTTTAATTTTAGAAAACCATGGAAAGACATACATGAAATTATTAAGAGTAAAATGGGCAGAACCAAGAGGACATTATATATAGCAGCAAAAATAGTGTTTGAAGAATGATATGTATTTCCATTTTCAGAGAAGGAAAAAATAAATAAGCATGATATAGTTTTATATTTACATATATCTTTGTGCTAAATGATACCTTCTCTAATTCAAGGAGGTGAAGGACGATGGGAAATACTTGGGGATTTTAATATAACAAATTAATTAAAAATGAAAGATGAAAAAGGAAGGAAAGATAATGCCATAGGGAAGAAAGAAAGAAAGAAAGAGCATCATCGAAATTTTGAAACTAAAAAAATGAAATTCATTTTAATAAGGGTGAGAGGGGAACAGTATGCTCTGAAAAAGATGCAAATGTTGAACTTCCAGAAATGCTAAATTACATCTGAAAGTTCTAACTTGTAAAAGAAAATCCAGTAAGGATCAATCAATCAACACATTTATTAAGTTCCTTCTACATGCCAGGCACTGTGCTACCTTTTGTGGTTACAAAAAAGAAAGACAAAATATAGTCCCTCCCCCCTCAAGGAACTTAACAATCTAATGGGGAAGCCAATGCGTAAATAAATATAGACTAAAGAAGCTATACACAGGATAACTAGGAAATTTTTAAAAGAGGAAAGGTACTAAACTTAAAAGAGGATGAGGAAGGCTTCCTGTAGAAGGTGGGATTGTACTTGGAACTTAAAGGAAACCAAGGAGATCAGAAGAGCTGAGGAGGAAGAGCATCTTAGCAAGGAGGACAGCTAGAGAAAACACTCAGAGATGAGAAGTAGAGTGATTTGTTCATGGAACAGCCAATAGAACAGTATCACTGGATCAAAGAGTATATGCTGAGGAGTAAGATATAAGAAGGCTGGAAATATAGGAGTCTGCTACATTATAAAAGGCTGATGGGAAACACCTACTATGGAGTACTGAGAAGAACACTTTTTTTAAAAAGAAAAATAGAGAGGTCTGCTGTCTTCCCAAGGCATGCATCCAAAATAATACCAGGCTTCCAAAGACTTATTAAAACTATGAACTGTGTCTGGGAGCTCAGAGAGACACACATGAAACTTCCAGGAGAAAAGCAGGAAGCAATGATGAATCAAGAAATTTAATCCCTTAAGGACACAGGAGGTATTTTCAGCAATGCTATGATTGAAGACAAAGGATACAGGAGGAAAGCTCATAATGGAAGTGAGTATCTGGCTAAAAGGGTGGTATCTGAGAATGGGATTTGGATTTCTAGACTGCAGCTTAGACAATAGACAAGTCTCAGATCAGGTATGGCACGTGTCTTTAAATATCTAGTAAAGGATGTATTTCTCTGGGGCTTCGCAAATCTAATAAGAAGGAATTTAAACTTAGACAATGAAAGGACAACTGACTACTGAAGAAAGATAACGGACAGAGCAGACATAGTAGGAACAGTAAGAGTGGTAAATGAATTGAAGAATTTCAGATTTGATAATAACCTCAGCAGCCAAGAAGTACAATCTATTCCCTGAAAAGAATTCTTGAATTGATTCATCCCACTAACCTAGCCTTACTTTAAGATTTCTAGTGTGGGAGAAATTACTTCTTCAAAATAAGTTTTGCAAAGCCCTTAACACACAGCCTTTTATACATTGTAACTCGCTACGTCCAAGTCCAAGAAGAAATATAGCACTTAAGATACCCAGAAGTTCACAGGAGACAAAATACAAGAAATGAGCAAGTCATGTAACCTATGACGTCAAATGCCTTCACAAGAATGTGTAAATTATTAGCTGCAAGTAAAATGAAATAGAACACACGGCTGGTTTAGTAGGAGGTAACCAAACATAATGGAGAATCTTCTGTACTTCTGCATTATGGAACAGAAGATGGTCTTTTATTACAGGACTCATGGTAAGCATTCGCAAAAAGCCCACCATGAAAATGAATGCTGGGACTGGACTATAAAGAAATTCCTTCTACCAAAGGAGACAAGTTTCTTCACTGCAATTTAAAATCTTAAGAGCATTGCTTAGAGTACTGAGTGGTTAAATCACCTGCCTGAAGTCATAGAGCTCAGATGGGCTACCAGAAGCAGGGACTTGAGTCAGATCTTCTTGGCTCCAAGGTCAACTCTTAATCTACTATACTATGTTACCTCTCACATACATGTAAATTGTTTTATATGCAGCCATCTTCTACTACATATATGTGCATGTTTCCACAAGAACACACAAACACACATGAGGTGTTCCCCAAGTCTTACTGAAGATTTGTTAGTAAAGCTATTATGTTATTTTTAATTCTTAATAAGTAAAAATTAATATATTAAATTATTTATGATTATTAATAAAAACAACTAACATTTATTTGATGCTTACTATATGCCAAGCATTGTGCTTAGCATTTTACAAATATTTCCTTATTTGAGCCTCATAACAGTCCTGGGAGAAAAGTACTATTATTATCTGCATTTTACAAATGGAGAAACTGAAACAAAAACAAAAAAAAAAAACAAAGGTTAAGTGACTTCTCCAAAGTCACATGGTCAGTAAAATGTTTAACGCCAGGTCTGACTCAGGTCTTCCTGACTCTAATTGAAATAAAGAAATTTTAAGAACTGACACAATTCTCAAATTAAATAAAATATGGTTAATTCTCAGCAATTTCATTACAAAGAAAAATATGATTCAATATGAAAGAATGAAGGAAACCAAAGGCATGGAGAAGACTGAGAGGCTACAGAATATTGATAGGTAATAGTTGTCCCTGAAAGGGACTAGAATCTCTGAAGTACCCCTTTCTTGCCTTACAGAGTGCTGAATTTGCTTACAACCTGACCCTCTTACCTGCTTTTCTAAGTTCAGGGAAAGCTTAGGAGGCTAGAAAGGATACTATTTCAGGGAGAACAAGATTCCCATATGGAGACAGAAATTTTCCCAGAAAAATGTGGCTACTCACTTACAAGGCACAGAGGTGCTGTCTACCTTGTCATGATTTGTCTCCTACCTGAAGAACTCTTCCCTCTTCAGGTTCATTATGAGAAGGAAGGGCTGTCCTCCCTGAATGTTGGTTATAGGATTACCTTATTTTCACAGTTGAAAAACCTCATAGAGTTCTGATCTCAGGTCATTGCTGTCAGTATTGATGGAAGCTCCTGGTTGGCCAAGGTAAAGCCTAGCCTCCCTATACATTCCTAGTCCAGGTCAGAGGTTGGATTTTTCTAGGCTTAACCTCTTCCTAAGCAACTCTGATAGGCATTTAAGCTATTCCTCCAATCGTATCTTGAGTCTTTGCTTACCATTCTACGACTAACTTTGCATGGCCAAGAATCTACTCATGGCCCCAAACCAGTTTCTGCCCTCCATTTCTTTCTTAAGGGAGCACAGGTGGATCCTTTAAATATATTGCCCTGAGAAAATCCACATCATGGTGCATAAACTCACTTTGGTCTATCCTCCCTCATCTTTGGACTTTAGGTCCAAATTAGCAAAGTCATTCATGATAAAACTCAAAGGACAAAAAAAATTGTGAAAAATGAAAAAAAATATGCACAAATTCTCATAAGAAAAATCCCTACTATATGATTGGGGTTATAAACCCTAAATGATCACCCCATTACAAATATTAATAATATGGAAATAAGTCTTGACCAATAACACTTGTAAAATCCAGTAGAATTGTGGGTCCACTATGGGAGAGGGTTGGGGGAGGGGAGGGAAAGAACATGAATCCTGTAACCATGGAAAAACATTCTAAATTAATTAATTAAATAAAACTTTTAAAAATGTAAAAAAAAAAAGAAAATCCCTACCATCAAGGACAGTGGGCTACCATGCTTGTCCTCTATCATTACAGTCCCAGATATGTCTGAAAAAGATATAGAAGTGTCACTAGAGAGAACACATGAGGGGAAAGAAGTTGGATCAGACCAAGACATAATTGTGGAAGAACTGAAGGAGGGATTCTCAAGGTCATTGAAGAACTGAATGTCAGTGACATATTTTTAAAAAGGGTATCTTGGACCTCATCACTCCCCAAAAAGCAGAAACCCTGAAAAAAATGAATATGCCAGCATGTGTGTATTTATATGTATATGTGCATCTTTATAATTTTATTGGAATAAGGAACATAGCCATTAAGGTTATTCTTGATGAATATGCTAGAGAGGAACAGCAGGATTCTAAAAGAAAAATTCCATAACAGACCACATTAATATCATCATATACAATTGTCTGAAAGATGTGAAGAATAGGAGAACATTCTGTTCTCATTTGTTGACAAGAAAATGTTTAAAAAGCATTTGATTTGGTGTCTTAAAGACTTCCTTCCAACATAATGGCCTCTATGCATATATTCAAATTGTACAAGTATCCATTAAAGATGGAAGAGAAGCAACCTTTTCTGACAGCTCTGTAATCACTAATATCAAGTGAGGCATAAGGCAGGGAGACATATACTTGCCTAAGGTATTTGCCAATATCACAGAAGAAGTACAGCAATGAGTTGAATTTGAATAGAGATTCCCTATTGATGTACTGTTTGTGGGTGATATGATATGACTGCGCCAAGCCCTGGAACATTGTGGAGCCCCTTGGATAAAATTCATAATCACTGAAAAGATTTTAGCATACTTAGCCAACTCAAAACAAAAGGGAATAGAGAATGCCTATTTTCCTGACTGTTATAATATGCATTTGCATAAATAACTTGGAAATCTCATCGAAATACATATATGTACCTATGAAATAATATTTATAAAGACCTCAGCACAGTACCCACACAGTAACTACTTAATAAAGCATGTTCTTTCTCTCCCTCTTTGGTGATGGCTGTATACACATTTGTCTGTGTGTATAGATGTTATATCTTTGTGAATATATAAATTGAGACTGAACCTGTGATTGCATTGATATAGGAAACTCCCAGATGAGGAAATTTCTTTTACTAGTACAGGTGGGCATGTTCTCTCCAACATAGAGTTGTAGAGTTGCTCAGATAAATGAAAAATCATATGGTTTGTCCCAGAAAGGTAATATCAGTATTCCCCTAAATTTCCAACACTGAGAAAAAAAAAACCCCAGTGACCTTGCCCTAGGTCCACTTTGGGTCAAAAGTACCAATTTACAAGAAGAATACATTGTGTAGACATTAGATGTATGCAATGAATAGTCCTTTTCTAAAATGTTGGTTCAAATATCTGGGATCTTTTTTTTCATGGTGAACATAGTACCTATAAATAGCTTTTCCAATGCCCCAAACAAGAGAATCTTCCCAGATACCCTCACTTCCTATCTCTCAGGAGAAAATAGATAAAAATTCTCCTTGAACCCAGAAGGCTATTAACTTCCTGACTCTGTCTGGAGGAGGGATATTAATCATGTAAGACAAGAATGAATTATAGCATAAAATTAAGGAATGCATAGAATTGGCTCTGAGATGGCAAATTCAAACAGATTTGATGAATTTCATTAAGTGCCTACTATGTGCCTCTCTCCCCTCAAGGAGTTTACAGACTAATGGGGGATGACAAAACATCAAAAAATAAAAAAAGCTAACAGAGGCAGAGAAAGATTACAGGGAAGATGAAGAGCACTAAGAGGTGTTCAGCATCTTGTCCTGTGGTGGTCAAATGATGGAAATTGCAGGTTGAACTGGAAAGTCCAAATCCTGCCCTCTATTAATGAAAACTTTGGAGGAGTATAGGGCTCCACACTCAGCCCCTGATCAGAGAGGAGAAAAGACTCAAAGAGGTGAGAAGGTATTGAATATTCAAGGTTGAGTTAGCTGAATGGTGATTTGCTTCTCTCCAGCCTGCAGTCATGATTTAACATTTTTCCGCATCAATCTGGAAGAGCCTTCTGTACTGCCATCTGAGAATGTGCCCTCTGCCTATTTCTGTGTTCAAACCAACAAATAATTTCACATGTTGAATAGCAAGTAAGATATACTCCAAGATCTTGAACAATCAAGGTTCAGTCCCCTTTTTGGGAAGTAAGAAGGTAGGCTTATTCAAGACCCATTTTCTTCCTATATCCTGTTTCCCAGCAAATGCAACCATTCTTTGGAATGTTGCTTTCACTTAGCGTTTGTTTCAGAGAAATTGTTGAGCTTGAATACAAATTTTTGTTAAGAAATCATATATATATTTTTCCATGAATTGGACCCTAACGAATGTCTGTAAAGTTTATAGGGGGCAAATTCTATTGTCATTAAATCTAATACAATAAATTCAATTCAATACAATACAATACAATAAGAATCAACTTTGTCTTTTGGGAACTTTGTCTTTTGGGATACTACACATGGCCATAGAAGGAATTTTCTGGCAAGCAGCATTTCTTCCCTTTAGTGGAACTCAGAGATTATTATGAATTTTATTTATAATAGTGCTTACCCCAGGCTATTCAGATCCTACAAGAAAAAGTATGCCCCAGTCAGGTTTCTTCTCTCCCTCCTGCCACCATCGGGTAGAAAGTTAAAGTAACTCAGTCATTCATTCTGGGATGTAAGGGTCTTATTCCTCCAAGGTTCAGGGTTGCCCTAGAAGCTGTCATCAGGGAGGGTCTACTCTTAACTTTACCTTCCAGTATATCAGAAAGACTACCTTTCAAAATGCTACTATGAGCAGGCTTTGCCACCATCTCTGGAGGCTACTTTCCAAATTAAAAATGATTTGTGGATACAATCTGTTCCAATTTCAGAAAATAGAGTGTAATAATGATAGATGGCATTCATATAGTTATTTACAGAGTCCAAAGCACTTTGCATAACTTGTTATAACACCTTCTAACCATGTCAATGTCAGATATATGGACATTTTTTCTTTCAATTATTCATAGCTTATAACTTCTTCCCAAATGGTACTAGAATAAGTAAAAACATAGAGTCCTCAGGATGAAAATTTCTTTTGTCAGAATCCAGAAGCATAGAATGTCTTAGTTTTCCAATATGTTCAGGATAATCCCAATTCAAGTTTACAGTCAACAGAACCAACAGAATTCAAGCAAATAATAATATTGTGAATTCCCATTTCTATAGCATTTCAAGATTCATAAATCACCTTTTAATCAACAATACTGTGGAGAAGGTGAAATAGTGTTTATAACCATTACTACTTGCTTCTACTTTTGCTGTTTGAGATTCCTTTGAGGGGAGTAATTCCCCTGGAGAAGAAGCCTGATACTCTCACCATTATGAGCACCAATGAACAATTGGTGCCTAATGGCAAGTGTTGGATCCCTACCTTCTAAGCAGCCACAAATAGTGACAATGCAGAAAAAAGTTCTCATGAACAAATTCTCCTTGACACTGTCAATGGTTCAATATATAAATAGATATGGTTTTATTAATGGAAATGGCAGGGACAAAAATGAGTTGCAATTGACTTTTTGCTCTGCCTGAAGTTACCTTTCCATGTGACTTTCATTGAAATCCTTGAAAACTTGTTTTCTTCCCCTTATTAGATCATAAACTCCTTGTATGTATGGACTGTCTTCTCTTCCCATTTGTATCCCCATTGCTTCCCATGATGCTTAAAGATAGTAAGAATTTAATAAATGCTTTTTTAGACCATCCATCCATTTATTCCTTCATTTTTCTAGACTTGGGATCATTAGTATAGGAAGCTTTCATGGAGTAATTCCTATTACCAGTATTGATCAGCAAAAATTCTATAGTTTTTATTTTTAGAGGTTCACCTCTAAAGGCAATTGAGTGAACTTTTCAAGTTCCCATAAACATTGCTTCATTGCTAAGTCTTGAACTCAGGTCTTTTTGATCTTGAATTTGGCTATTTGTCCATTTTATTATACAATTTTACTCATTTTATAGATGAGAGATATTTAGTGATTCATATGTAGCCATAATGTTTCTAGCATTTGGTTCAGGTTGGGGACTCACACCTCTTATAGGTGAACATAAAGCATGGCAGGGCCAAGGGAGCCAGAATTCCCTGTGGAATTATTCTCATTAGTTCTTCCTTTTCCCCTCAGAGCATGGGCAAATGAGAATATCCCACAATATGTTCTGGTACATCTTGCCCATGCTCTAAATATGTCTACTCTAACTTTTACTCCTTCAAATGTCCAAGGACAGATCCACCATTAAACACTTAAAGCAAAGGTGGAAGTGATCTGAAAGATCATGTGGAAAACTAAACAAATGGATTCAAGATCATGGAATCATATCTAGAGTATAAAGGTAGTTTAAAGGCCATCTAATCTATACTCTTATTTTACAGATGAATAAACTGAGACCAGAGAGGTAAATGACTTGTCTGATACCATGGAAATATATAGTATCTCATATGGCACACAGAATTCAATGAGTTTTATAAAAAGTTCAATCTATTGCCTTGGCATGTATTCTTTGCTTTGTGGCTCTCTGTTCTAGAATGGCATTTGTAACAATCATTTATGCCTTTACCATGTAGGTTTCCATAACAGTGCAGAGCTTCATAGTCATTCATTCTAGAACCTTGGATGTCTGTATGGCACAGTAGATAGAATGCTAAGCCTGGATTCATAAAGACCTGAGTTCAAATCTGATATCAGACACTTACTTGCTGTTTGATCCTGGACAAATCACCTAACCTTTGCTTGCCTGGGGTTCTTCATTTGTAAAAATGGTGATAAAAATTATAGATACCTCCGAGAATTGTTGGGAAAATAAAATGAGATAAAAATGGCAGAGTTAATGTTGGTTCATGACACATAATCACATAATAAGCTCTGGATAAATGTTAGTTACTAGTGTGCTATAACTTTAGTCAGAATCCTCTCTCTCCCTCTATTTTTTCTTCCCTTTCCCCTTTCTCCACCCTATAGTCTATAACCCAAACAATAGAGTAAAGCTGTATAATGATCACCACAATGCAAAGAAGTTATAAAGTCATGATACTGTAGTGTTAAATTTAACATATCATTTAAAGTGAATCATCTGTGATGGAATTGCATATTTTTCCTATGTGTTCCTTTTCTTCTCATTTGTACATGGTAATGTCCATGAATCTTGAAATATTTCAATTGCATTTGTTTTAAGTTTAAATAGAAGGACAAAACAAATCCAAACACACAATTGTGCAGTCAGAGGTCCTTATTTCAGATCCAGACTCTTTAATTTTTTTTTAATTGCTTGTGAGACATTAAACAAGACACACAAATTTGTGACTCTCAAATTTCTTATATCCAAAATAAAGGGGTTAAACTAAAAGGTCTGCAAGTTCTCTCCTAATTCTAGGTCTAATAAAAATAATCATATAAATGATACATATTAATGCCGCTATCTCTTCATTCCATGCAAATGTTAAATGTACTCTTTTTAAGCATTTCTTTATGGGAAAGATTAATTAATTTAATTTGGAAAAGTTTCCAGTACAGGAATCAAAGGACAGTCTATGATCCTCAAAGATGGAAAAGACTTTCAGTTTTGTTTTATCTGGTTAGTTAATTAATTTTGTCAAAAAAGTATTCTTTGTTGGTCTAAGTAAATGGTCATATGGGACAAATTTAAATTTAACCAATGTTTATTAAGCTCCTATTGGATGTAAAGTGCTTGTTTCACCAAAGTTGTACTCTCATGACACACCATGGCAGCAAGTTAATTCTGGACTCTCAGAGTGCATGCAAATGGAACAGAAGCTAGAAAGGATTCCAGTCGAGAACCAAAGATGGATTGTGTGTCTGCTGGTCAAGAACCAAGAAGTCTATTTGAGTTCAGAGAAGCCATTGACAAAGTCACTTAACTTCCTCAATGAAATTACCAATCTTTGGACTGTTGTAGAATATTCTAGATTTTGCAGTAGTAACTGAGGGCGATACAAACATGAAATAAGTCACAGGCATTGCTCTCAGGTGACTTAGAGCCAAATAGTATGACACTCACAATAATAAAAAGAAAGGCTTTGTTGAATTTTAGCTCAAATGCTTATTTTGCATTTGAGGCTAAGGCCATATAACATTGAACAAATGTAAGATGAACAAAATGGCCATAAAAGCATTGTATCAAAGGAGGTTATAGTATTATCTCTTGGGAAATGAAGTGATATAGGGAAGCTAATTTTCATTAGCAAATTTCCAGAGCACATAACTGACTTGCAAATCATATTCCCGCAAAATCTTTAACACAGCATTCCTAAACCTTGGTTCCATGGAAATGTTAAACTGTACTCTTCCCCCCCCCCCATGTTTCTTTGAGGGAGGGATTAATTAAATTAATATGAAAAAGTTTCCAGTACAGGAATCAAAGGACAGTCCAAGATCCCCAAAGGTAGAGGAGACTTTGACCCAACACAATACCCATTCCTACTGAAAACACTATAGAGTATTAGAATAAAAGGGCCTCTCCTCAAAATACTAAACTATTTATTTAAAACAATCAGCAAAAATCATCTGCAATTGGAACAACTTAGAAACCTTTCCAAAAAGATGGGGAATGAAGCAAGGATGCCCATTATCATCACTATGATTTAATATTGTACCAGAAATGCTAGCTGTAGCAATTAGAGAAGAAAAAGAAATTGAAGGAATTAAAGTAGGCAATAAGGAAACTGTTTAAACCATCATTATTTGCATATGACATGATGGCATATTTAGAGAATCTGAGAAAATCAACTAAAAAGCTAGTGGCAATAATTAATAACTTTAGCAAAGTTGCAGGATACAAAATAAACCCACATTAATCACCACCATTTCTATATATTTCTAACAAAAATAAGCAGTAAGTGTTAGAAATAGAAACTCCATTTAAAATCACTGTAGACAAATCTCTAAGACTAGGAATTGTAGAGAAAGTGTTGTCATGCACTGGTAAAAATTTGCTCAACCAAAAATTTCTTATAACTAAAGAAATGACAGACACAGGACCTCTATTAATATTTATAGGGGAGGAGTTATTTGAGAAGTGTGTGCTGCATCAATTTTTTTTAAAGATTATGCATCTTAATTGGGTTTTTATTTTGTTTTGTTTTAAGATCAACATTCTCTATCCTAGGATTCCAAAAACTTTGTTATGCTCTAAAATATGCAGGCAGAAGCATGGAACAGAAATTTCTATCCTAGTCATTTTAAATAGATGCAGTGGTCCCAAGCCCAAACTTTCAAATTTCCAAATACAAAAAGATGATGATCCATTAAGTCAGATGAATGAGATAGATAGATGCTGACATGGCATCAGTAAGAGAAAATAAGATATAAAAGATGGGTCCTTGAATAAGATCCCCTAACATATTACTGCTTTGGAAGGGAAAAAATAAAAATTACCCCAACTAAAATAAGCATCAAGTTAAATGATAGATACAGGGAACTCAACAGTGGAATCTCCTCATAGCAGGAATGAATCTATAATAATCATAGCTCTATCCTTGTCAAAGAACAGTGCAGAAAAGTCTTGTAACTGAGGTCTACCAAGACAATTATATCAAGGTATGTCTGTTGCCTAAGGCAGTGATGGCGAACTTATGGCATGGGTAGCAAAGATGACACCCAGAGCATTCTCTATGGGTACATGTGTCCCTTGCCCCAGTACCTTAACAGAAAGGCATAGGGATTTGGGGGCTGAGGTGCTCCCCTTCCCCTCTCCACCATGCCTGACAACATTTTTTCACATCCCTGCCCCTTTGCCAAGCAGCCGAATGGGAGTGCATGGGGGATAAGGTGGAAGGCTCACAGGAGGCAGAGCTGGAGGAGAGCAGAGTGCTAGGGCCACTCCCCTCCCTCTGTCTTCATTCACTGAGGAGGTTCCTCACTTCACCTACCCCTCCACCTAGCAGCCCGATGGGAGCTTCCTCCCTGCCCCATGTAGGGTAAAGGGAGGGGAAGGGGCATGTTTCATACTTAGTGAAGGAGCAGGGAATCACTTGTGTCCTCTAAAAGGTGCACCATCACTGGCCCAGGGTACAGCTGAGCCAGGCATTTGCTGGAGCCATCTCTAATGGAGAGAGCCCATTATTAAATTTTTGGTATTTTACTGTAAATTTAAACTTTGGAGTTACAAATCAGAGTTTGATTTAAGAATCAACCACTTAAGAAAGTGATAGCTAAAATGTTAATATTACAGATACAACTTAAAAGTAGGTGGTATATCTTATAGTTATAGATAAGAAAGCTGGTTGTTAAACATTCATCAGCTCACTTCTGAGTTGTTCTTCTGAAAACATAACACCAATACTTAACAGTACAAAGTCAGACGCCCATCAGGATAAGGTTAAATGTTTAATAAAGCCCAAGTTTTCCATGCTTCTGAGAGAGAAAAGAATTGTCAAGTTCTCTCATCCTTGTTTCTTAAATCACTAAAACTCTGGTATATTCAAGACAGATTTCTAGTGCATTTCTATCTTTAGGACACTCCTCTTGTATTTCTGCTTGTGAAAACCAGCACAATCAGAGATGGACAGAGGGATAGAGACTAGACAGAGGATTTTAGTAGTAGTAGTATGGAAAATTCCTAGTGAACAACCTGTACCAATAGAGGTCAAGAACTTCTCTTAGACAACTGCATAGAGGATGGAGAAGTAAGTGATTATTAGCAAGGAGTTAACTAGCCAGCAGGTACCAGAGGCAGGACTTTATCTCAGATCTTCCTGTCATTGAAGTCAACTTTCTTTTCTCCACATCTTGCCTGCTCTTAAGTGATAAATAGCAACAAGAGTAATAAATTACTTGGTCAAATCTATAAGAAAATATGTTGCAGAACTTTAACTGCTATCCACAAGTAGAAGGAATTTCTTTCCTGGGAATGCCATATACCACTGAAATAATATGTCTTCATAATAGTAATAATTATAATGCCCATTTCTTTTTTTTCTTTTTTCTTTTTTTTTTAATTTTAAACATTTTATTTGGTCATTATACACTGGAAACAAAGATCATTTTCTTTTCCTCCCCTTCCCCCCTCCCACCACCTTTCCCTCTCCCATAGCCGACGCACGATTCCACTGGTTATCACATGTGTTCTTGACTCGAACCCATTTCCCTGTTGGAATTTGAATTAGAGTGTTCATTTAGAGTCTCTCCTCAGTCATATCCCCTCCAACCCTGTAGTCAAGCAGTTGTTTTTATAATGCCCATTTCTAAAGCACTTCATAGTTTATAAAGTTTGTTTCTTTGTTCAAAGCCCATCATCATGTATATTAAAGATATTTAACCAATGCTTTTTGGATTAGATTACATTTTCTCATTTAAAGGCTATATGATATATATGTGTATACATATATAGATGTATACATCAATGTATATATATATATATGTATATATATATATATATATATACAAAGAGAGAGAAAGAGAGAGATGCATAGGTGTATATATCCACTCACAAACACATCTTTTCCCTCAATTTCTACAGATGGCAAAACTGATAATCAATTATTGGCTCAGCTGCAGCATCAAAGAATTGTTAAGCACTTAGCCAGAATGTGAACTCAGGTTTCTTGCCTCCAAATCTAGGACATTTCCCACTAAACCATGTTTAAGTATTAGTTGGAAGGGCAATAATCACTCCCATCCAGTAGCTTCCAATTATTTGAAAGCCAAGTTCTATTTTATTATATGGAGAAATTATAGGGTGAACATGTGACATTGATGGAGTCCAAGTACTGTAGTTGATTCTGCTTGTCACTCAAACCCAAGTGTCAGCAGGGAATTCCTTCCTACAAGCTAAATTATGATCTTTTAAATATATATATGTATATATATATATATATATATACA
The DNA here is from genome assembly GCF_027887165.1 of Monodelphis domestica. Lineage (NCBI taxonomy): Eukaryota > Metazoa > Chordata > Mammalia > Didelphimorphia > Didelphidae > Monodelphis > Monodelphis domestica. Next base: position 39,379,265 of record NC_077227.1, read on the forward strand.
TATATATATTTATGTTACAAATACAAGTCTTTTATGCTTCATTTTATAGACATTCTTGACCATTTAGCTGCTTGGTAATTGCTATGCACAATTGCATAAATACAGAGTAAATTCCAGATCATTAAGCTCTGTGTGCATGTGTGTGTGTGTGTGTGTGTGTGTGTGTGTGTGTGTGTGTGTGTGTATTTGGAAGAAAGAGAAATTCAAACAAGGACAACTTTCCTTTACAGAGTTGCAGAAACTTGACCAAAATGGATTTTGGATTTTGAGGGAGATCATTTGTGCTATAATAGGGCTCTGAGGTGCCTTTAATTTTCTGCCTGTCATTTCTTTCTATTGACCTGGTGCTTATCATTGAAGTGAAGTTTGGGGGAAAGCAGGGAGATTCAGCCATCTTCTCTGAATTACCATACTATTCCTGACCTTGCTAGAAGGTCACACTCCCCCTAGTCCCCATCACCTGGACCAAGATCTTCAACTTTTGGGGGGAATCTGAGGTGGTTGCAGTTCTTACTTTGCATCCTTATATCCCTACAATTGTCTTTCTGTCTAAAGTTGAAGATGCTGATATTGGTCTTGTTTTGTCTGTATTTTGCCTTAGATCATGCATATGGAAATATGCTTATCTTCCCTATAAGCTTTGCTACCCAACAGCTCCTGCGGGCATTAGGAGCTCATTATCACCTTGTTAGAGAGGATTGCAGGTCAATCTCTGGCACCAAAAGTCTACTGTAGATAGGCCCTTAGTGACATGATTATTTTTGTTCTCTGCTTCAGAATGCAATTTACATACTAATTACGTTTTGGAGCTCTTGAGTACATCTAGCACAGTTACCTGTAGAAATAGGTAATTCCCTTTTACTCTATCTCCATAAAATTTAAACTTTTGTTAACTCCCCCAACATAGTTACCTAGATAAGCGCTATGCCCATGTATTTATTTATTTGGTCTGGAACAAGGAAGATTTCAAATTCAGAGGATATATGTGTGGATTCCCACCACTATATATGGTAGAGGGTCAGATTCATAGGGTAGCATAGAGATTAAGAAGTAAAGAAAAAAGCCTAAGGTCTATTGCTCCTTTCGATTGAGCAAAGTCATGGGAAGAAAGAGTACAGTAACCAATTCTGCTTTCTAGAGGTCACACTGAGTGTGTTCCATTCTCCTCTAAATCTCCATATGATTCTGCTTTCTTTCCCAATTATGCCAACCAAACCACCCAACAACCTCTCTTCCAGGATCTAAGTCTCTGGGTGTACTAGAGTAGGCATATTTACCCATCTCACCTGTACCAATTATTTGCAGCAATCTTAGGTTTTCAAAGTTTGTTGTTTTTTTTTGGTTTGTTTGTTTGTTTTTACTTTTCAGAACTTAATCAATTCATCAAATTTTTATTAAGTACCTACTTTGTGCCATGGAGGAGAATGCAAAAAGAAAAAAAAGTAATGGATTGGACATTGCCCTCAAGTTTACATTCAATAAGGAGAGATAAGATATAACTATATAGGCATATACAAATATATAGATATATAAATATACTAATAGCTATATTGATATATAAGTATATAGATATATCTATGTCAACCTTATCTATATATCATATATACTCTATACTTACAGATCTGTATATCAATCTCTATCTCTATTTACTTTTTTAATTTGATTTTTCCCCAATAGCATTTAAAATAGTTTCCAAAATTTTATATTATTATTTTTTAAACCCTTACCTTCCATCTTAGAATGAATACTGGATATTGGTTCTAAGGCAGAAGAGTGGTAAGGGCTAGGCAATGAGCGTCAGCTGACTTGCTCAGGCTCCGTTTCCAACATTTAAAAAGAATCTCAAGTTTCAAATTCTCTCCCTCCCTCCTTTAGTTCCCTTCCCCTATGCTGAGATAGTAAGCAATCTCATATAGATTTTGCAGGTGCAATCATGTAAACGTTTTGACATGTGAATCCGTTTGTGGAAGGAAACTCGAACAAACAATCAAGAAAGATTGAGAAAAATTTGCTCTGATCTGGATTCAGGTTCTGGAAGCAGATGACATTTTTTATCAGGAGTCTTTGGGATTGTTTTGGATCATTGTAGTGCTGAGAATAGATAAGTTAATGCAGAGTTGTTCATTGTATATTCTTGTCACTGTGTATGATGTTCTCCTGGTTTTACTTGCTTCACTCTGCTTCATGTAAGTCCTTCCAATAGAGCTCCTCCTGCTAGACATTTCTTACAACACAATAATATTCTATCAAAATCATATACTATAATTTACTCAGCCATTCCCCAATTGATAGGGATGTCCTCATTTTCCAGTTCTTTGACCTAACAAAAAGAGCTGTTTTAAACATTTTTGTACATATAGGTCTTTGTTTTTTTATGTCTTTAAATATGATCCTAATAATGAGACTGCTAAGCCAGAGGCTATGTACTGTTTTTATAAACTTTGGGATAGATCCAAATTGCTTTCTAGAGTACTTGAATCAGTTCACCACGCCAATATGTCAATGTCTCTATTTTCCCACATCCCCTCCAAGTTTTGCCATTTTCCTTTTCTTCCATAAAAGTCAATCTGATAGGTGTGGGTTGGTATATGAGAGTGGCTTTAATTTGCATTTCTCTAATAATAATTTAGAACATTTTTTGGCATGACTATAAAGAGTTTTAATTACTTTGAAATCATAATGGTGCAAATTTTTTATAAGAAGTCTCTCTAATAAAGGCCTTGTTTTTCAAATATGTAGAGAAATTAGTCAAATGTATAAGAATACAAGTCATTCCCCAATTCCTAAGTGGTCAAAGGAAATGAACAAGTAGTTCTCATACAAAGTAATTAAAGGTAACCCTAATTCCCCCCTTTTTATTTTCTGACCACTGCCTCCCCATATTTTCCCACTTTCCTATCAGCCCCAGCACCTTTCTTTTATCTTCTTCTCTTCCTACTTTCCTGGGGAGTAAGATAGATTTCTATGCCCAATTGATTGCATAGGTTCTTATCTTTCTGAGCGAGTTTTGATAGGAAAATATTTTATGTGCTCCTCTTACTCACCACACCCATCTTCCCATCCACTGTGAAAACTCTTTCATGCCTCTTTATGTATAATAATTTACCACATTCTACTTTTATTTTCCCTTTTCTCTCAATGGATTCCTCTTTCTCTTGCCTTAATTTTATTTTTTTTAGATCTTATTCCATCATATTTAAATCATACTTTTGCCCTCTATCTATGTATAATTCTAACTGCCCTAAGAATTATAAAGTTCTTAGGAATTACAAGAATAATCTTCTCATATCGGTATGTAGATAGTTTAACTTTATGGAATGTATTTTGATTTCTCTTTCCTGGTTACCTTTTTATGCTTCTCTTGAGCCTTATATTTGACAGTTAAATTTTTCACTTAGCTCTGATCTTTTCCTCAGAAATATTTGAAAGTCTTCTCTGAATTGTTTCTTTTTGAATACTTATAATACTTTCCTTTTTGACCAGGGATTTCTGGAATTTGGTTATAATATTCCTGTTTATACTTTTGGGAGCTCTTTTGGAGGTGATCAGTGGATTCTTTCAACTCTTATTTTACCCTCTGTTTCTAGAATATCAGGACAGCAGTTTTCCTTGATGATTTTTCGAAGATATATCTAAATTCTTTTTTTTTTAAATCAGGATTTTCAGGTAGTCCAATAATTCTTAGATTGTCTCTCTTAAATTTATTTTCCAGATCAGTTGTTTTTTCAATGAAACATTTCTTATTTTCTTCATTCCTTTGACTTTGTTTTGTTTCTTGTCTCATTATTTTCTACTTGTTCAGTTCCAATTTTTAAGACTTCATATTCTTGAGGGCATCTTTATGCCTCCTTTTCATTTGATGAATTCTACATTTTAAAAGAATTATTTTCCAGAGGAACATTTTTATACCTCTTCTTCCATAAAGCCAATTCCACCTTTTAAGGAGTTCTTGTCTTCAGTGCTTTTTGTATATCATTTTTCCATTTATCCAATTCTACTATTTAAGAAGTCCCTATCCCCAGTGGATTTTTGTGCCTCTTTATCTGTCTATTCTGATTTTTAAGGTATTACTTTATTCAGTATTAGTTTTTGTGCCTGTATTACCAAGCCATTGAGTTGTTTTTTTTAATTTTCCTGTATCACTCTCATTTCTTTTCCCAAGTTTTCTTCTACTTCTCTTATTTGACTTTTAAAATCCTTTTTCAGCTCCTCCTTTAATTTTTTTGTGGGGCTTGAAACCAATTAATTTCTTTTTTGGAGCCTTCAGATGTAACAGTATTAATTTTGTGGTCTTCTGAGCTTGTGTTTTGGTCTTCCCTATCACCAAAATAGCTTTCTATGTTGAGCTTTTTTTTTTTGCTTGTTCTTTTCTTTTAACTTAAAAGACACTTAAAGTTACATTATATAACTATGGTGAAGGGAACACTTGTCCAAGCTTTAAATTCTTTGGGAAGTTGCCTTGAAAGCTCCAAGAATCTATCTGCTTTCAGTTTTTACAAGGTAGTATGATGTAAGGGAAGTTGCATTTAATACTCTCCAGGTTTATGCTCTAATCTATGAATAACCCTAAGCACTCTTTTTCATCTTGGACATCAGAGTCCCCTGATCCATTGTGGTTGCAACTTGGATCTGAGTATTGGCTATGTGAAAACAGCCCTGCACCTAGAAACAATAAAGGAGGCCCTGTAATCTCCTACTTAGCAATTGTAGGAACTCCCTTATGGTTAGTGGCTGAGAGCTCCAAGAGCTGTTGTTTCAGTTCCCCCAAGGATTGTTTCCATTGTGAGTCCTGCCTTGGCATGACACTTTGTGCTCTACTTCCACCTCAGTTCAATAAATCCTTCATGCCAGTCTTTTAAGTTATTTTGTGCTAAAAAGTTATTTTATCCCATTTTGCGGGGTTTCTTTGCTCCAAAATTCATTTTAAAGCATCATATCAGTTTTTGGAGGATAATTCAGTAGAATTCAATTAGTTCTGTTTACCTTCTCACAATATTATCTCTACTCCTCTCAAGCTCTATTTACAGAAAAAATATGTGTAAAATAGTAACAAGATAACCATGATGAGGAAGATGTTAGCAAGCGTGGGAACTAGGGAAAACTTTAGACAATATGAGACTCTTTTGATGTAGGCTTTTTTATGTCCTTGAGATAAGAACACAAGAACAAAGGAAGAAAAGGAATGATATAATAAGGAAAGCTTTGTCAAGGCTATTGTCAATATTTCTAGATCAAAGTAATAGGTGTCCCTTATAAATCAGAGAAGCCTGTGTGTTGACTGTGTTGGTGAATGCATGGCACATGTACCCCAGTGTGCCAGAGGAGGTGCTCCATTCCCCCTCCCCACCATTCCTGAGGACAATTTTTACATGCTTCCCCCAACCACCTACCCAGCAGCCCAATGAGAGCTCTTCCTCCCTCCCCTCTCTGGGGTAATCCATGGGGTTCACAGGCACCTTGAAGGTATAGTTTGGGTACACAATCTCTAAAAGGTTCACCAGTGCTACATTAGGGCAACTCCTATCCCCAGAATAGGACCAGGGAAAGGATGGAACTTTTGTATTCCTACAAGTGAGCAGTTCAAATCAAGACTACTTGATGGTGTCTGTGACCTCAAGCAAGCCAATTAACCTTCCTGGACCTCTGTTTTATCATATGAAAAATGAGTGGGTTGGACTAAATAGCCTCTACTTCCCATCCAGATGTGGCTCTGATATATTGTAGTCCTTTGATTATGTAGATATACATAAAGAGGAGAGGGTCATATTCAATTATATCTGGCCATTTTACTATCTCTTATTTCATAGGGCAAGAGATATAGAAACTGCCTCGCTAAGTCATTCATGTATGATACAAGGCATGGAAATCTCCAGTATAAAAGGTACGAGAAAATGATAGGAAGGGAGAAAATGGCTTATAGCCAAGGCAGCCTAGCACAAGAGTGGCTATCCTAATATATCTACACACAGATCTCTTTCTATGTATTTAATGTATCTACTTAGCCATTTCATGCTATCATGCCATAATATTCCTCATCCATTTTATGAACATACAACAATGTCTCATATAAAATTGAATCTATCCATAAGAAATTCATCATATCTGGCTGATATTTCCCTTTTCCTGTTCTTGCCTGTATTTTGGTTATATTTGCTATGCATTATTCAGTCTTTACCAGACTATAGTTTCCTCTTGTAACATTGATAAGGTTCTAAAATATAGTCATTTTGAAATTTTATTTTTTCATATTGATACATATTTTAAATATTAAATGAAAAGAATAAGGATTTCCAAGACTGAGATAGTGCATGCCTGGTATTTCCACTGAATGAGCTGTGATAGAATGTTCCAACTGGAGTAATTTTCTAACATTTTTTAATTCACATTCTTTCCTGCTTTCCCATACCTTTACTGTCCCCAAGATGCAGGTAATGTGATATAGATTGTATAAGTGTTATGATACAAAATATTTTTTCTATGTTCATCATGTGGTAAAAGAAGACATATCACTTACACTAGAGAAAAATTCATGAAGAAAAATAAAGTAAAAAATGGTATGTTTCAATCACTATCCAGACTCTGTCAGTTCCTTCTATGGTGGTGGTTAGCTTTTTCCTATATGAGTCCCTCGGAATTGTCCTGGAGCTTTGAATTGATGAATAAAGTTAATTCATTCATAGTTGATCATTGTACATTATTACCATTACTCAAAAATGTATTCTTAAAACAAAGTTAAACTAGTTACAGGAAATGACAATAAACCAACTTCTGTTTTACATTTGGTAGTAAGATTGATAGAATCCCATTGCCTGCTAAAAGACCCCTAAAAGAGAATCTTTTCAGCCAATCTCAATTAAGCAATCTTCAAAGTTTATTAAGCACCTTCTATATGTCAGACATTGTGTAAGGTTTGGGGGATGATGGCAACAAAAGCAATAGCAATTATGATGATGAGGTTGATGAGTAATATTTATATAATTCTTTTAGAATCAGAAAAGCACCTTCCATGTATTATCTCATGGAGCCACACAAGAATTCTATGAAGTAAATGTTCTTATTCCCACTTTAAAGATTAGAAAACTGAGGCTGACAGGAGTTAAATGGCAGAGGTTCTTCAAGATCACATAGCTAATAAGTGTTTTAGATTTCATTTCAACCAAAATGTAATCATTTCTGCCCTCAAGAAGCTTACATTCTATTGAAGGAGACATGGATATTGATGTATAAGTGAGAAATGTACAAAATATATACAAGATTGTTTTGGAGTTGTGGGGTTTGTTTGTTTGTTTGTTTTAAAAAATGAACTATCTGTGTAGATGACCAGCAAAAAAAATCAGTTACTAGCTGAAAAATTGAGACATAGGGACAGAAGTATAAACATTTTGTTTTTACCCTAGTGCAGGAGCCATCAGACCACAACACCTTAACAGAGACACGCGTGGTATCTGAGGAGACCACAGAGTGGTCCTTGGAGAGATATGATTGCCAACCTAACCCCCTTTTCATGACCTCTTTCATCAATGCCCCTTACCTATGAATTGGCATGATTATTATTCCCCCTCATCTCAAAAGAAATAATGAAAGAGCAAAACACCTATGCCTTAATTCCCTAAAACATCACCAAAAGATCAGACCCTTAAACCCAATCCCCAAAAGACTATCATGGATTAACTTTTACTTAGGTACATAATTACCAGCCAAACCACAGCTACAGCCCAAGCCCCAAAACTTCTCCAGTCACAGAAGCCTATTCTCATGAAGTCAACACACAAATCAATCATAGAGGCCCAAGCGATAAGTACAAGTACATCAAGCTTCAGTATGCCTCAGTGACTCAGGAACTCCCCAGTAAAGAACAAGAGAAATGGCCAGTCTAAATTTGAATTGTGCTCCCAGACCCATCAGCCTCAATGATATGATTGTTGTATTGTCTTCTAAGAACTACTGATTAATTATTCCATTTTATTAAAAGCAATACATAATTTTCCTTGTTTGTAAGCTCAAAACTTCTGTCAGGATAATGAGAAAATTAAGCCACCTGTGACGAAATCATTTATGTTGTATGCAACCTTTATTCTATCTGTAATCACAATAGAAAAAGATAGAATTTTAATGAAGTGATTTGTTAAAAGTTAATGTATCACTTTTCCAATTATTTCTCTTTGATTTTGTGTATCTGCATGCCAAGAAAATGGGTATAAAAATAAAGATCAGGCATCAGGATAGTGGAGCAGCTGTCAGATGCAAAGCAATCCCATGGTTGTAATGATTAAGCTGTCTTCCATTTGTTATTTTTGTTGACTGATCATTCGCCACCAGTTGGGATATCCTGGAGTCACGGGCAAGGGTGGACTTTGCCGATGGCACCCTAGGGCAGTGGTGGTGAACCTACGGCATGGGTGTTAAAGATGACACATGGTTGATCCCATCCAGAGTTTATTATTAGAAAGGCAGGGGGATTTATTCATATGAATGCATGAGACAGTAGAAATTCTCAAGATATTAAGTGAGGGAGGGTCAGCAGTGAAGGAACATGTCTCATATTGACATTGGTACCCTGGAACAAAGTCCTTTATGCCTATAGCTATTTCAGTTTTCCTAGAGGTCAAGTGACTTTCTTTCTTGTTCCATAGGTAGTAAATCTCAGCATTAGGATTCAAAACTAGGGTTTTTGGATTCCAGATTCAATGTTCTTTCTGTGACTTTGCAATTATAGGGTTCACAAGCCACATTTTCCAGTTTAAATATTGAATGAAAAGAATAAGGATCTCCAAGACTAAGATAGTGCCTGCCTGGTATTTCCACTGAATGATCTGAGATAGAATGTTCCAACTGGAGTCACTTTGCAAGGCAATATAGAATGGACTCGTCTAACATACTGTCTTGGAATTCTAGTTATTTTCCCCAATCCAAATGAGGCTCTCAAGCCTTCAGATAGTTCCGGAGGGAATCATTTTGTCCTTTATTTTGCAGCATCTTTGTGTGCAAGTGTTCTGAAACACTAAATACCAAACGGTGTCCGTTCCTTTACAGAATTTACTTGGTGTTTTTAATTCAAATGCAATTGACCATGGCGGTGAGGAAGACACTAAAACTTTTTATATGTAGAAATTAACTCCAAGTGATTCCACCCTTTGGCCAGCTGTGCTTGCAAGGAGGAAGATGTTTACATCCAACTGGGTTATTTCCTTACGCAGTCCATGGTTGTGACATGGAATAATTTCTGAGAACTCCTATGAGGGATACAAGAGGATGATGTTAGGAAGGAATGTCAGAATCTCCTCTATGACTTTGTGATTGGACGCAAACAAACTATCCCATGGTCGTACAGGTATAATCACTGGATGACTGTATAGACAAGAACAAACCAAGCAATTTTTAAATGTCATGCCATGCCATATTTAAGAATTACACACACTTTAGGACTTATATATGGAGGCTTTTCCTATGCTGAGTTATTTTCTTCTTTACCTTTAACATCCCTTCCATACTTAATCATATGAAAAGCCTCTCCTGATTCAGATAATTGGTAGCATTTATTCTCTCTCTCCACTTGAAAATATTTTGTATTTCTACTATTGACTCATTTGGCTACATGCTGCCCATCCCACCCCTCAACTATATATCATAAGATATTTGGGTATCATAAGCTCTTGGAGGGTAGAGGCTATTTCATCTTTGCTTTAGCATCCTCAGTGCACAGAAAAGAAAGGATAGTTGAAAAATTGTAGATTAGCCCAATGGAGACATTAAATGACTTGTCTAGGGATGCATAGTTAGTATCAGAAGTAGGATTTGAATCCAAATTTGTCTGATTCCAAGTGCAACAACTTATTTACTCCTTAACGTTCATTCTTACAGATATGATGTTATCTAATAAAGAACAAGATGATGTGATAGAGGGTACACTTGGAGTCAAGAAAACATGGAGTCAAGAAGTCCTGAGTTCAAACACAACCTCAGACATTTACTACTCTTTGACCCTGGGCAAGTTACTTAACATCTGTCTGCCTTGATTTCCTCCTCTGAAAAATAGGATTAATACTAGCAGCTATTTCCTAAAGTAGTTGTGAGGATTAAATGACATAACATATTTAAAGGTGTATTTTAAAGTTATCTATTATTGTAAACAGCAAGGATTTCTGGAACAAACTATGGGAAATTAGAAAATAAAATAGCATTAAAAAGTGTCACTTGCTACAGCCCCTCCCTTCCCCTCTCCTGCTCCTCTAAAGTATTCATTGACTATGCAAGTCTCATAGAAAATTGGAAATGAAAAAGAATTAAAGTTTATTTCATATAGATAAACTCACATCTTACAGATGAGCATCAGAGTTATGCAACTTACTGAAGGGTATACAATAAACTCAAACTCTAGTATCCTGATTATAAAATAAAGGGTTTTTGAACTGTTCCAAATTGCCTCCCTGCCTCCTTTGCCTAACTCCTCTCTCTGCTTTTGTGGCATTTTTCTCTCTGTGTTGTGGTTGCTGGTGAGTTCCATTTCCCAGCAGTCATTTTCTTTTAATGTTTTGTAGATTCTGCTGACAGTGGATGTTCTACTAGGAACCCTGAGCCATAGAAGAGTCAGAAACAGAATGTCTTATTTGGAATATTGTAAAACCACTCCTAGACTTTCCCCTGAAATTGATCTCATGTGGCTTTCATGGAAAATTTAATTGCTGTTAGAGCCAACATCTCTGCTTGAATAAAATGTTACATGAAGAATGATAAAGTCTGAAAGACTAAATATGTCTATAGTAGTGTGGCTTCTGTAATGGTATCTGGAGGAACTGAGGCTGGAGACCAGATGGAATTTCTGGGAATGCATAGGTTTTACAAAATACTCAAGATGAAGATAGTTAATGAACCATGCTGGGGTGTTTCTCTCTCTGCTTCTGCCTCTGTATCTTTCTGGGTTTCTTTTGTATTTCCCTCCCTTCTTTCCATCCTGCCTTCTTCTCACCCTTTCTCCTTCCTTCCTTTCTTCCTTCATTCCTCCCTCCCTCCCTTCCTTCCTCCTTCCCTCCCTTTCTTCCTTCCTCCCTTCACTTCTCCCTCCCTCCTGCCCTCCCTTCCTTCCTTTGTTTCCTTTTTCCTTCCTTCTTTCCTTCCTTTCCTCTTTCCTTCATTCTTCCTTCCTGCCATCTTGCCTTCCTTCTTCCTCCAACACATCCTTCTTTCATTTCTCAGAAAATTACACAACTGAATGGGGCTGAAGTGGCCAACTAGACCTACCCATGCCTGAAAAGAAGCAAAGTAGAAAGGTACAGAAAGAGAGAGAGTCTTTCTCTCTATTCGACCTTAGGCAAATTATTTAAACTCCCCAAGCCTCAATATTCTTATCTGTAAAATGAGAGTATTGGACAAAATGGACTCTGAAATTCCTTCAAGTACTCCTCCTCTATAACATACCAGATAAAAGTCCCTCTAGTATCCATTCAAAGACATCCAGTGAGAGGAAACCCAAAACTTCTCCAGGTAGGCTATTCTCCTTTGGGATTGCTCAATGTCAGTGTGAGTTCTGCCAATTACATAAATTCTAGCATATCTAAACTTTTCCATTTTCTGTAATAACTGGGACTAAAAATATCCATGGAACTTTGCCTCTCTGAGTTTTAAATTATGAATTTAACTAGATACTGTGTGTAAATCTTAGGATACTGTACAAATTCTGTCATTATTTCTATGGTTACTGACTTAAATAAGGCATAGTATTCTTAGTGGTCAAATGAGAGTAAAAAAGTAGAATGAACGAAGGGGAAAGATCCTATGATCTGGGTAGGAAAGGTCAATTATGGATGTCTCTCTCTCTCTCTCTCTCTCTATTTCTTTCTCTCTCCCTATCTTTCTCTTTTTTTCTCTCTCTCATATACATACATAGTACATATAGAATGTTTGTTCTTAGCTCTTTCTCTCCTTGTATTATCATTTTGTTGATTTGGAATATTAAAGAATAAGAAAATTTAGGGGTTTTTTTGGGGGGGTTAAATGCACATCTTTTTCCTTGATCCAGAATATTTGTCAATAAAGGAAATTCCCAGGACTTTCCTGTGTGACACCCTTCCAGGGGATGTGCCAAGGGGTTTAACATATATAGGGAAATTTCTTAGTACTGACTATAGCTGAAATAATCTGGAACATTCCCCCTTAGAAATGCCAGACATCCTCTCATTCCCAACACTGTCTGTCTGGGAGCTTGGTAATAGCTACTCCTGCTGTGCAGTTAATATTTGTGAAAGGAAGAAGAAAAACCATAGTCAGAAAAGGCTAAGGAGGGATGAGAGTATTAAATCAAGAAGACCCACAAGATGCAAGGATGTGAGGTCAGAGTTTGTTGGGATATTCAGAGAGGGAAAGAGACAGAAAGAGCCAAAGTCGAGACAAAAGGCGAGATCAAAATTGATAGAAATTGAAAAAGAGAAAGGCAAATGGAGAAATTCATACATATGAAGAAAAAGGGAAACAGATAGACAATTATGAAGAAATTAGAGGAGGAACTTCCAGGCTAAGATGGTGGCAGAGTAGATGGAAGGGCCAGATTCTCCTCACAACTGATTGAAATAAAGCCTCACAAAAGGACAATAATCACAATCAGAAGAGTGAAGGGGCTTGGTCAAGGGGCACAGTCTTGAAGGTAGGCAGTTTTGGGGCATTTCCATGCTATAAGGGGGTAAAACTAGTTGTAAGATTTAAATTAATATCAGCAACTCCAAGTATTATATTATATAAGATTATTATTAATCACTTGAAGTAGAAATAAAAAAATAGAAGTACAAAGCTTAACTATGACCATGTGAGTAAACTTTCTTGCCAAGCTCTCCCCCTCTCAGCTTCCAAAGTCATATTCTGAGAAGAAGAGAGAGAGGGGTGGGGTTAGACCAAAACTTTATTTTCCGTATGTATGAATACTCAGTGCAAGAACATTAATGGAATGCTGGGTAAGAGAGTCCTGGGGAGCAAATTCTAGTCATACAACCCCCCCCCCCATGATCCCACTGGGAGGCAAACATTTTATAATCTCCCAGATTCACATACCTAGACTCCCCAGTGAATCATTACATATAACCAGCTTATACCTCTAAAGATCTCTTACTAAAAGTGCATACACTATTGCACTTTCTAAGGGGAAATTATGATAATGGGAGGATAAGAAGGAAATAAAAGAGAGAGAGAGAAGCAAAATCAACGATTGCTAGGGGCATTGACAAAAAGGCAATTAGGGGACAATCCCCTTTGGTATAAAAGTTTACATTGACAGTAAATGCATTCAACCTCCCATACTTCAATTCACTATATCCCAAAGTTCATTCTGGATCTTTTTCTGCAGTGTGTGCTTTCTGCAGGCATCTCCTTGTCACCTTCTCCAAACAGTTCACTTTCTGAATTCAGATAGTTAATGAGTTTCTTATCCTAAAAATTTCTCCAAAAGATTTTAAACCTTATATTATGGGATAATAATACCATTCCCCCCTGTTGACCAACACCTGGATCACCCCAATATATATATCGATGAGTTATGAGATATATGAGTCAACTATTAAAAGAAAGCTAAGAACAACAATAACAACAACAAAAGAGGGAAAATTAAATTAAAGATAAAAAATATCAAAATCTTATGTGTAAAATTTTTAAAGTAAGAAAGAATAAGCTCACAATGGGTACTGGAATCATGACCTAATAAAGTTATTTAAGTCCCACAATTTCTTCTGAAATCAGACACAATTATTAGTCAAAGTCCCATAATATTTAACAATCAATGGCAGGTTTCCATAGTCTAAAGACTCAGGGTATGCATTGATATTAGGGCTAATGGATATTGTAAACTTATTTTAATGCAAAAAAAACCATTAATCCTGGTTGCATGCACTACAAGTACAAAAAATAAGAGGAAAGAAAATTCAAATATCCTACTGCACATAATAGGCAAAACAATATTTTTTTAAATAAAAAATTCATAGTGCACATTCCATGAGACAATGTGTTAGCCAACCAGAGGCACAACACAAAAGTTTCTCACTCAAAAATGAATTCTATTCCATTTTTAACTTGGCCATGATCCAAAGTGTGACTGTACATAATTTTTTACTAGGTAACAGTTCTATAAAAAACAAACAGTAGTACAATAGCTAATGCATATTATAAGAAATACCAAATTCCCCAAAACCATAAGAGCTCATAAAATTCTCCAAAGGTTTCTGATATAAGCTCTAACCAATTTTATGGAGTACAATCATTATCATCTATGTAACAATTAACAAAGACAAAAAGCCACAAAAGATTGTTTAGGCAATATGTGACCTCAATGAATCTGGTTACAAACCCAATATTCATGGGTATTATGGCTATGATATGGAAAGGGTTTGCTCAACTTGACTATAGGCTTTTACAATGGTATTATCACCAGTTCATGCATAAGGCAGTACAAATAAATATAGTAGGATGGAACATATAGCTAATCACCCAAACACAGTATCTTAAAGTGACATAGTATAACAGACTATATCAGATTAGATCTATATGTGAACTTAAACAACAAAATAAAATCTTAAAACAATCAGTACATACAATAAACATGACAGGATATAATCACTCAGTCTTTAGAAGGTACTTTTCTCCAATTACGATAGCTGAGTTACAGAGACTTATTCAGTATTGGGAGGGGAACAAACTGAAACAGTTAACATCAATAATGCAATGAAGTCTGACTTGGTTTTATGGTTTTATGGATATAGAATATAGTCTGATGGAATTTAAGCTCTAAAAGAGTCTATGAAGGCTTCCCTGCATTAGTTTAAAATCAACTTTGTAGCTTAATGGATGTGGGACTGGTCAGTGTGGGAAGGACTGCTCTAGTTTCAGTGGTTTCCCATGTTGGATTACTTTAGACTTAGGGGGAACACAGGGAGGGCACAGAGGTCTAAGAGTCACTTCAGCTCCAAGATGGAAGTTCAAGCAGCTAGAAGGCTTGAGCTAGATGAGGGGGAAGATTTATCCATATATAGTCCTACCAAAGCACAAGCTGATCACTCCTTTCCCACAACACCTACCTCGCCATAGTTATAGGGAGAACTAGGGAAATCTCTAAATTCTTGGTAGCTGTCTGAGGGCACCATAGTCTTACCCCTAAGGGCACGACAAACTCTTGCCAGTGAGATGGCATAATGCTGAGGAACAAAGAGCCAAGAGAGCAGGCTCAGAGATAGGGCAGACCTAGGCTGGCTGAGGCCAACACAATGGAACCTGGAAAGATAGCCTCAGGGAAAGAAAGATTCTTTAAAGTCCACTACACCAAGAACTGCCTGCTGGCTTCACTAAGACCTCTCATTTGAGAATACAAGGTAATATAGGGGGAAAAAAGCACAACAATGGCTACCAATGTGAAGGAACTGCAATCCACAAGTACCGAAAAATAAACAACAAAGAAAGCCTCTAACATGGATAACTTCTTTGGAGAAAAGGAGCAGAGTTCAGAGGCAATAACAGAGAAAGAAAAACAAGCAAACACATCCAAACTTTCAAAAAATGGAAATTGGTAACAAGTTCTCAAGGAACTCAAAATCATGTTTGAGAATCAAGTAAGGAAGATAGAAGAAAAAGGGCAGGAAAGTGGGAAGTAATAAAGCAAAATCAAAAGAATGAAACAATAGAAGGAAATATGATTGAAAAAAAAAACCTAACCTGGAAAACAGGTCCAGAAGAGACAATTTGGAAATCATTGGTCTACCTGAAAAACCTAGAAAAAACAGAAGCCTTGACATCATATTACAAGAAATTATGTAAGAAAACTGCCCTGATATTCTTGAACAATAGGGCAAAATAGACATTGAAATAGTCCATATATCACCCTCTACATTAAATCCTCATAAGACAACATCCAGGAGTGTAATCACCAAAGTCAAGAGCTTCTGAGCCAAGGAGAAAACATTGTAAGAAGTCAGAAAATGTCAGTTCAAAAATCAAGGAGCCACAGTCAGGATTACACAAGATCTGGCAGCCTCCACACAAAAGGGTGACAAGGCTTACAACATAATATTCAAAATGGCAAGAGAATTGGGTCTACAAGCAAGGATCACCTACCCATCAAAACTGACTATATACTTCAGGGGAAAGTATGAGTATTTAACAAAATAGAAGATTTCCAACTATTCCTAAAGAAAAGATGAGAACTGAACAGAAAAATTGATGTCCAAATATTATACCATATGATTATATGGTCTAGTGTTACCAAATCTCAAACTATACCATAAAGCAGAGGTCATCAAAACCATAGGGTACTGGTTAAGAGATGGAAGGAAAGATCAATGGAATAGACTTGGGGTAAAGGACATCAGCAAAATAGTGTATGATAAATCCATAGATACCAGCTTTGAGGATAAAAACCCACTTTTTGACAAAAACTTCTGGGAAAATTGGAAAATGCCATGAGCTCAGGGCCTGCCTTACTCATGGCTTAGGTGGTACTAAGCCAGATGCAGTGGTGAAGGTGGAAATGAGTGATGAAGACAGCTATGTTTGTGTCAGCCTAGGGTAAAGCATTGCATGGAACTGCTTCCACAAGGCCCAGGGTTAGCCTATATTCTTATATCCCAAAGGATACATATTCAATATACATGCTCAAATGCAGATGATTGGATAAGTGATACATTAACTTTTAAAAAATATTTTTTTATTTGGTCAATTTCAAACATTATTCCTTGATTACAAAAGTAATATTCTATCCTTCCTTCCCCTCCCCCTACCCTTCCCGTAGCCAATATGCAATTCCATTGGGTATTACGTATGACCTTGAACAGAACATATTTCCATGTTGTTGATGTTTGCACTAGGATGTTCATTTAGAGTCTATATTCCCAATCATATCCCCTTCACCCATGTAATCAAGCAGTTGTTTTTCTTCTGTGTTTCTACTCCTACAGTTTTTCCTCTGAATGTGGATAGTGTTCTTTCTCATAGATCCCTCTGGGTTGTTCAGGATAACTGCATTGTTAATAATGGAGAAGTCCATTACATTTAATTGTACCACAGTGTATCCATCTCTGTGTACAATGTTCTCCTGGTGATGCTCCTCTCACTCTGCATCAATTCCTGGAGGTCATTCCAGTTCACATGGTATTCCTCCACTTTATTATTCCTTTGAGCACAGTAGTATTCCATCACCAACATATACCACAATTTGTTCAGCCATTCCCCAATTGAAGGGCATCCCCTCATTTTCCAATTTTTTAGCCAGCTATGAAGAGTGCAGCTATGAATATTTTTGTACATGTCTTTTTCCTTATTATCTCTTTGGGATACAAAACCAGCAGTGATATGGCTGGATCAAAGGGCAGAAAGACTTTTAGCACCCTTTGGGCATAGTTCCAAATTGCCCTCAAGAATGGTTGTATCAATTCACAACTCCATCAGCAATGCATTAATTTCTTGAATTTGTCACATCCCACCAGCATTCATTACTTTCTGTTGCTGTCATGTTAGCCAATATTCCAGGTGTGAGGTGATACCTCAGAGTTGTTTTGATTTGCATTTCTCTGATTATATGAGATTTAGAACACTTTTTCATGTGCTTATTAATAGTTTTGATTTCTTTAACTAAAATTTGCCTATTCATGTCCCCTTTCCTTTTATCAATTGGAGAATAACTTGATTTTTTGTACAATTACTTTAGCTCTTTATAAATTTGAGTAATTAGACCTTTGTCAAAGGTTTTTATTATGAAGATTGTTTCCCAGTTTGTTATTTCCCTTCTAATTTTGATTATGTTGGTTTTGTTTATACAAAAAAAATTTTAACTGGATGTAATCAAAATTATTTATTTTACATTTTGTGATTTTTTCTAAGTCTTGCTTGGTTTTAAAATCTTTCCTTTCCCAGAGGTCTGACATGTACACTATTCTGTGTTTACCTAATTTACTTATAGTTTCCTTCTTTATGTTTTATGGGTGTGCTTATTCGATTCATGATCAAAGTTATGATTGTCACTTGTGTATTCCCCACAATTTTCATCTCCTCTCCTAGTTCTGTCCTTTCTTCTTTTGCTATATTTTTTAAACCAGTGGTTTGCTTTTAATCAATCCCCTAATCCCCTCCCTTAATATGCTTCCCTTTCTAGCCCCTCCCTTTTTGTTCCCTTCTTTTTTTAGGGTCTGTTAAGTTCCCTCCTCTCTCTCTTTCCCTCCCTTTTTGTACTCCCTCCTCCTCTACCTCCCTTCATTTTACCTTCTCACTTTCCCTATAGGATAAGATAGAATTTAAGATCCCAATGGATCTAGATGCTCTTCCCTCTCAGAACTGATTTCACTGAGAGTAAATTTTAAGTATTTCATATTAGCACTCTCTTCCTCTCCTTCTTATAAGATTATTCTTCCCCTCCCCTTCTGATGCATATCTTTGTGTGATAAAGATTATTCTATGTATTTTATTGCTTCAAATATCCCTTAGTGCCATTCTCGATTCCCCCCTCCCTTTTTCTTTTTGTGCATATCACCTTATAGCACTTATTATCCCAATCTCTTCCTATGAATCATTCTTCTAATTACTATAATAATGAATATAATTTTTGAGTTACAAATAACATTTCCTCATATATTAATGTAATTAATTTGATCTTTTTGAAGCCCTTAAGGAAGAAAATTTGAATGAAAAAATATATTTTCGCCTTTTCCCTTTCTTTCTTATTTAATTTTTCATGTTTCTCTTGATCTTTGTGTTTAGATATCAAACTTTCTTTTCTTTACAAATACTTGGAAATCTTCTATTTTGTTTAATGCAAATACTTTCCTCCGGAAGTATATAGTCAGTTTTGATGGATAGATGATTCTTGGTTGAAGACCCAATTCTCTTTCCTTTCTGAATATTATATTCCAAGCCTTGTGGTACTTTAGTGTGGAAGCTTCCAGATCTTATGTGATACTGATTGGTGCTCCCTGGTATCTAAATTGTCTCTTTATGGCTTCTTGTAGAATTTTCTCCTTAGCTTGAAAGCTCTTGAATTTGTCAATTTCATTCCTGGGATTTGTCTTTTGAGGATTTAGTGTAGAGGGTGTTCTATGAGCTCTTTCAATGTTTATTTTGCCCCCTTGGTCAAGAACATAAGGGTAGTTTTCTTGAATAATTTCTTGTAGTATGATGTCAAGATTTCTGTTTATTTCTGGATTTTCAGGTAGACCAATGATTCTCAAATTGTCTCTCTGTGATCTGTTTTCCTGATCTGTCATCTTCTTAGTGAGATATTTTATGTTTTCTTCTCTTTTGTCAGTCTTTTGACTTTGCTTTATTAATTCTTCCTATTTTGCAAGATCATTGGCTTTCAATTGCTTAATTCTGGACTTTAAGGACTGATTTTCTGCTATAATCTTTTGATTTTCCTTTTTGGTTTGGTCTATTTTGCTTTTTGTGGCTTCCAGCTGTTTCTACAATTGGGAGATCTTTTCCTTTAAACTATTATTTTCTCTTTGAATTATTTTCCACTTTTCTTGCCAGAAGTCTTCTATCTTTTTGATAAGCTCCAATTTACATTCTTCAAGAGCTTGTGAACAATTTCCATGTTTTCGATATGTTTTGGTGCATTTATTTGAATTTCCTATGTTGCCTGGGTTTTTCTCCATAAACATTTTCCAGGGTCAACCCCTTCTTCTTGCTTTTATTGGTGGTGGGAAGTTTCTGGGCACTATTTGCCATCACTGTAGAGATTTGTCCTTCCCTTTTTAATCAGAAATCTGAGTGGCATGGGTGGGTTCTCTGTGTATGGAGCTAAGGAACAAACATTTTGCCTGAGGTCAGCTCTCAAATATCTGCAGCTTCTGCTGTTTGCTGCCTTTCTCTGTGCTATCTTACCATGAGAGCCCACAGTCTGTGCTCTTCAGCCTCCTGGGGTTTCAGTTTTAGCTTCTCTGAGGGATAGGTATTTGGCAGACTTAGTTGGCTGCCAAGGACCCAGAGGTACCCCTCGCTTGCTCCAGAGTTGCCCCTTGTTCATTCACTGACTCTGGAGTATGCTGGCTCTGACTCCGGCTCTGTAAGTGCGGTGGGGGAGGGTAGATCAGTTCATATTTTGGTGGGAGCTTTTTCACCCCCTTATAGTGTGGAAATGCCCAAATCCCTCATACCTTCAATACTGTGCCCTACTGTAGAGTCCCTTCATTCTTATGAACTTGTTTATTTTTTTTTTTTGGTCTTTTGAGGTAGTTTATATTGGTAGGTGCTGAGGAGAGGAAGTGCCCTGCATCTAGACAGTCACAATGTTTACCCAGAAGTTGATACATTAACTTTTTAACAAATTGTCTAATTTACATTCTGTAAAGACAATTGACAAACATTGTAGCCAGGTTCACAGATAATAGGAGTAATAGAAACACAATTCAGTTTTAATATTAACTAATCAATTTTTCAGTATTTCATTGAGAAGTTTCCAAGATGAATTGTGTTTGGTAAATAGAGTCACTGAGATGTGATGTACTAAGGCATTGTGTACAAGTTTCTCCCTATGGTGATTTATGTACTGGCTTAGGAGAATTTGTTTCTGTGCATGAGAGTAGGGGATGTTCTAAGCACAACATTGTTAAGAGTTATATGCATAAGCAGAAATTAACCTATAGTGATCTTTTTTTTTTATGAGTATGATCTTTTGGTGGTATTCTGGGGGAATAATTTGCAAGTATTTGCTCTTACATTATTTTTCCCAAATCTGGGAAGAGAACAATAATTGTAGTGATTCTAATAATAAGGGATGTTAGTGAGAGAAGTCACACAGAGCAGGGCTGAGTGGGTTTCTCCATCATGCCAAGTGGCTACTTTGTGACCTCCTGGCTTCCATGTGTGACCATGTCAAGACATCATGGCTTGATGGCCCCCAACAGGAAAACAGTATGGAAGAGATTAGTTTTAGATCAACATCTCACACCCTACACCAAGATAAATTCAAAATGGGCAAATGACTTAAATATAAAGAAGGAAACTATAAGTAAATTAGGTGAACATAAAATAGTATATCTCTTAGAACGATTAGAAAGGAAAGAATTTAAGACCAAGCAAGAGATAGAGAATATCACAAAATGGAAAATGAATAATTTTGATTACATTAAATTAAAAAGGTTTTGTACAACCAAAACCAATGCAACCAAAATTAGAAGGGAGGCAACAAATTGGGGGAAATCTTTATAACAAAAACCTCTGATAAAGGTCTAATTAAACAAATTCATAAGGAACTAAGTCAATTTTACAAAAAAAATCAAACCATTTCTCAATTGATAAATGGGCAAGGGACATGAATAGGCAGTTTTCAGATAAAGAAATCAAAACTATCAATAAGCACATGAAAAAGTGTTCTAAATCTCTCATGCTTAGAGAAATGCAAATCAAAACAACTCTGAGGTATCACCTCACACCTAGCAAGTTGGATAATATGACAGCAAAGGAAAGTAATAAATGTTGGAGAGAATTGGCAAAATTGGAACACTAATGCACTGCTGGTGAAGTTGTGAATTGATCCAATCATTCTTGAGGCAATTTGGAATTATCCCCAAAGGGCTTTAAATGACTGCCCATTTTTTGATCCAGCCATATCACTGGTCGGTTTGTACCCCAAAGAGATAATAAGAAAAAAAGACCTGTACAAAAATATTTATAGCCACGCTTTTTTTTTTGGAGTTAGTACTGTGTATTGGCTTCAAAGCAGAGGAGTGGTAAGGGCTAGGCAATGGGGGTCAAATGACTTGCCCAGGGTCACACAGCTGGGAAGTCTCTGAGGCCAGATTTGAACCAGGACCTCCCATCTCTAGGCCTGACTCTCAATCCACTGAGCTACCCAGCTGCCCCCATAGCCACACTTTTTGTAGTGGCAAAAAAATTGGAAAATGAGGGGATGCCCTTTGATTTGGGAATGGCTAAACAAATTGTGGTATCTGTTGGTGATAGAAAAATATTGTGCTGAAAGGAATAATGAACTGGAGGAATTCCATGTAAAGTGGAATGACTTCCAGGAATTGATACAGAAGAAAAGGAATAGAACCTGGAAAACATTATACACAGAGAAGGATACACTGTGGCACAGTTGAACATAATGGACTTCTCTACTAGTAGCAAAGCAATGATCCAGGATTCTTCTGAGGGTCTTGTGAGAAATAATGCTATCCACATCCAGAGAAAGAACTGTGGGAGAGGAAACACAGAAAAAAACATTTGCTTGATCATGGGGTTCATTGGTGATATAATTGGGGATGTGGACTCTAAATGATCACCCTAGTGCAAACATTAATAATATGGAAATAGGCCTTGATCAATGATACATGTAAAACCCAGTGGAATTTGCTTGTAGGTGGGACGAAGGAAGAGAGGAAAAGAACATGAATCATGTAACTTTGGAAAAAATATTCTAAATTAATTAATTAAATAAAGTTTTTTTTTTAAAGTAGAATGATAAAAATTGCAACCAAAATAATATTAAAAAATAAACTAAAGGAGAAGAGTTTGTGATCATAAGAAAGAAACAAACACAGGCATTTAGGAAAAAGAATTGGATAGCCTTAGAGAAAAGGAGAGATAAGTGAAACAATCTCCCTCTCACACAGACAGAGGCACAGACACACACAGTGAAACTGCTATTTAGCCATGCGTTTTGTGTGTGTGCACCTTCGCATGTTCAAGCACAAGGGAAGGAACAAAAGCCAGCTTTGATACTATCAAGAACTTTGTGACTAAGAAGTTCAGGTTTTAGGTCTCTACATCTAGTAGAATGTAAGCTCTTTGACAACTAGGACCATATTAATATTTATCATTATATATTCTGCGTCTAATCTAGGGATTTGAATCAAGTGTGGTGTGATTTGGAGCTGGAGAAGTTTAGTGCCAGACACATTTGCATGAGGAAATCAGGAATTCCAAAACAAAGATTGCAATTGGAAGATAAGGCCTTTGGGGAAGTCTACATGTTTTGTTTTGTATTGTTTTTTTTTTTTAAGTTCTTTTAGGCTGCTCTCATTCTTGCCCTATTCCCTCATCCTTCCTCTGCAAGCGGTACCTAGAGGACTAAAGGAGACGATAAAGCAAGCTTCCTCCGATTAGCAGTTCTTATTTTTCTTGATGTTTCTTTCTTTTGTTTTGCTTTGTTTTAATTTACTTGAGTTTGAATCCTGTCTTAGAAGTTAACTTAGCTAATGACCCTCAGCAAATTCTTGTACCCCTCTAAGACTCAGTTTCCCTTATTAGTAAAATTAAGATAATAATGGCACCTACTTCATAAGATTGTTATGAGAATCAAATGAAACAATAAATATAAAGCCTTTTGAAATCCTTAGAGTGCTCTCCTTAAGGAGAGAACTCAATTTTCTCCTACTATGATGATGGAATGTATGAGACAGACTTTTCTAAAATGGCTGATGCTTAGCCTTAGGGCTCTAATCCAAGAGAAAGATAACAGAGCTCACTCCTCCTTTCAAGGAGAAAAGGTAAAAGCTGCTCTAGTTTTCTCAGAATATCATCTTTGTGATGACTGGGAATAATATCGTTTATTTAGCACTTGCTACTTTCAGGGGATATAAAGAAAGTAAAGATAGTTCCTACCCTCAAGGAGCTTATAGTATAATTGGGGAGACAGTTATAATAGGACTTAGATCTGAGGGGGAGCTTTAGAGATTAGGGAGCCAAATCCTTTATTGTCTTTCACTTTAAGCTTTTTTAAATTTACTTTTATTTTTATATGACAGTTGTTTTTGCTTAATGCCCCACGTTAAAGTTTCTCAAATAAAAAATCCACTCCAATCCAATTCAAATCAGCAGGACTTTATTAAACCTCAAGTCTTTTCTAGGAATCATCCTATTGCCTAGATTTATAAAGACAAAAAATCAAAACAATCGCTTCCTTGAGGGAACTTTCATTTGGCTGGGAGAAACACCCTAATAAGTAAATATAAAATACATCCAAAGACTTTGGGGAGGGGAAGAAGATTAGTAACACTGGCTCAGAGTAGCTTTAAGGATATCAAGGAAAACCTAATTTCTTAATGTAAGTGGAATTTATTCAGTTGGGCCTTGAAGGAAGTTAGAAATTATTAAGAGACATGAAGAGAGAGAAAGCATTATGTGCATGTGCAAAAGCATAAAACATTTACGCAAAACCAATCATCCCAATGACCAGAATATACCACATTCTGCATTTATAATTCATTCAATTCTTTAATGAAAAGATGACTGAAGTATATTTCATTCTCTGTTCTCCAAGACTGGGATATTGGTCATAATAATTAATCAAAGTTCCTATGTTATTAATAATAAGAATAGCTCACATTTATGTATCCCTTACTGCATGCAAGGCATTTTGCTAAAACACTTTTAAATGATTATTACATCTGATTCTCATAACAGTCTTGGGTTATTATTCAGCTATTTTTCAGTCATGTCTGACATATTCTGACCCCTTTGAGGTTTTCTGGGCAAAGATACTAAAGGACTTTGCTATTTCCTTCTCCAGCTTACTTCACAGAGAAGGAAACTGAGGCAAATGAGGTTAAGTGACTTACCCAGGACCATATAGCTACTAAGCATCTGAGACCACATTTGAACACAGAAAATGAAACACCCTGACTCCTGGCCCAGCATTCAATCCATTATACTATCTAGCTGCCCCAAATAACCCCAAGAGGCAGGAACTATTATTATCCCCATTTTACCCATGAGGCAATTGAGGCAAAAAGAAGTTATGAGACTTGCATAGGATCACACACCTTGGAAGTATCTGTGGCTAAATTTAAACTCAGGTCTTCTTAATTGTTCCACTATATCTAGCTGCCCCTATTAGTGTGTTTTCATTTATATTATTGCATTCAGGTGAATTGTTCTCTTGGTTCTGCTTTATTATCTCTGCATTAGTTCATATAAACCTTGCCACATTTCTCCAAATCCTCATGTTCATCCTCTCTAATTCATGTAGGAGTACTGCATTATAATTGCCTTGTAAATATAATTGTAGTGTGTACATCTGTATAGCTGTATAATTTCCCAGCCATTCCCCAATCAATCTGAATGTTTTTGTTATCACAAAAAGCCCTGCTATACTATATTATATGTATATAACTATAGTACATGTAGTAAATTATATTATATATGTATATTAATATAGAGCTTCCTTTCTATCTTTGACCTCTTTCTAAATCCCTCATTTTCCATAGTAGGAAAGTGAAACCCATGATAGTAAAAAGACTTGGCCAAGGTCACCTAGGTAGGAAGTAACTAAACTAGTATTCACATGTCTGACCTTTCAGTATACAAAGGGATCTTGGTTGGTCAGGCTCTATCCAGGCTGCTGCTCCAGAGTCCACAGGCAGAGAGAGCCTACCTGTGTAACAACTTGGAAATGGGAGATGAGATACAATAAAGGAGGAATGTGAAAGATGGTTTCTATAGATCACAGTGAGTAAAGAGAACTAACTTAAAACAAAAGCCTGGAAAAGAAAAATTTGCATATGATCTTGGAGTTTGTAGGGAGCCATTGAAGTATATTGAGGAAAGGAGTAAAACAACACAGAGAACAGTTCCAAGCATCAGGTCAATAGCCCTTTCTATACAAAAGTGGTAAAACTTCATGAGGCTAAGCATTGTTCTCGATGAACCTGGTGTTATTGGATATGCCAAGAGAAGGCAGAGGACCTAATGGAAAGAACACTGAATTTCAAGTACAAAGACCTAGGTTCAAATCTATCTTTGCCACTCTTTCTACATGATCTAAAGGAAAATAATTTACCTTCTTTGGGTCTTATCTTCTTTTGTAAAATGAGAAATTCAATGCTCTCTGTCTCCACATCTGTCTCTTCTTCTGTGTTTCTATGTCTGTCTGTCTCCTTGTCTTCACCCTTTCTTTCATCTCTCTTAAATTAACAATATTAAAAGGAAAGATGAAAGGGAAGTGGCTGAAAAAGAGAAGGGATCAGGAATTAGAAAGAAGAAAGGCCCTCACAAGAAAGGAATGGTGGAAGACATGTTATCCATCACCTCAAGTTCTTTCGGTATCTGGAATGAAAGGAAAAACCTTTACGAGGAATGATGAGGAGCAGACAAACCATACCCCTCTTTTCTTTCCCTCAACAGATGACACATCCCCCTTTCTCTTAGGGGCCTTTACTTCTATGGGAGAGGTAGAGGTGTGTCAGCTTTTTTCTGTACTCATATGGTTGATGAAGTATTTTCAGTGGCAGTGGAAAAACCACATTAATAATTAAGGTCATTGTCATAAATATAACAGTAGTTGCATAACCAAGATCCTCATCGGAGGGAGATTTATAGTGGGAATTATTAACTCTAACAGCTATTTTATCTAGAAGCAATGGGCATGAAATAGGGTGACCTGTTATCTATTACCTCCTAGGACTACAGCCCTGGTTCAGCCTAGATTAATGAGCATTGTCTAGTTGGTTTAGCCTTGAAAGGAGAGTCAGGAGACTTTGGTTCAAATCTTTGCTGCCTCCAATGACTGGAGCTTCCTTTATCCTCTCCTGTTTTAGCCAGGATGATGAAGGCACAGGAGACCATGTCAGGGAAAAATTAGCTAAAGAACAGGGGGATTTTTAGCCTGCACAGGGGATTTAAGGGGTTCATGGCATCCATCTTCCAATATATGAATTGCTATCATATAAATGTGGATTTCTCCCACCAGGTAACTCATTATATATCAGAAATTTTTCAAGATTCTCTGAAAGATAGTATACTAGAAGAAATCTAGAGATAGAATGGTAAAATGTATCATAACCAGAAAAAAAGTTGCAATTCCAATAGAGAAGATCTAGGACTGAGTCAAATTTGAAATACATAGCAAAGTTGCCCTGATACTCTTATTTGCAGATGAAATCATGCTGGTAGCATCATTCCCTCAAAACACTTAAGCTCCTCTAGAAAGGCTTCAAAGCTAATGCACAGGGTTTGAGCTGATCATCCACACTAGAAATACCAAGTAGATGAAGAAAGTGAATTGTCTAGATTATGACATGAAATTGAATGGATAGTTTATAGATCATGTCTATAAGTATGTGTATCTGGGACAAGCAATAAAATAGACAAGTTAGTATAAAAAAACAGTAAGTGTGAATTGGACTGCCTTCAGAAAATTGCAAAATGAATTACCTCAAAATTCTCCCAGAAACAAAGGGGCATGTTTTAATATCAATATTAAACTAAAGTGTTTTTTTTATTAAGACATAGAATATGGCCTTCAAATAACTGAAAATTAATATCAAGCAGGGAGAAATGGTGAGTGTGAGCAAGTCTCCATACAATAAATGATAGACTTTAAAGAACAGGACTAAATATGTCATCTGGGAAATGCATGATAGAATAAAAGAGACATGATCTGATTACAAAAGGTGGTCATTTGAGAAAGGCCTCCAGGAGAGGAAAAGATCAATTGATCTCTGAGGTTCCTTCCAACTCTGAGAACAAGTAATTCCAATATCTAAAATGAGGTTCTCATGACATCTGAGTCCTTGCCATAGAAGATCTTGATCAGTCAATATGCAAAAAGCTTGACAATAATTAATTCCAGAGTTGAGGGAGAAAATAGCAACATGATTTGGTAACATATTTTTAGATGTGGGTTATATTGTTTGCTTAGCTCTCCTTGAATCATTCTGCATCATTTCATATAATTATAATTAATAATTATAATAGTAAAAACATATACATACAGCTTAATATGTGCCAGGAACTGGGGTAAATATTTTACAATTATTAACTCAACTGGTCCTCACAAAAACCCTTCCATTTATATCTATGTTAGCCCCAACTCTGTTAGAGATGATGACTGACTTCTCTGGATCAGCTGAGGCATAGTATATTCTGCTTCAGCCCCTCACCTTCACTCTCATTTTCAATGTGTTTCTTGTGAACCACACATTGTCAGGTCCTTTCCACTAGCCATTTTCTTCCAATCAGTGAATTCATCCCATTTACACTCAATGTTGTAGTTACTAGCTATATAATTCTTTCTACTTTGTTCCTCCTCATTGTTTGTCCCCATTCTTTCAGCCATATCCCTCCTCAGATTTACAATTTCCTTTAACCTTACAAAAAATCAAGACAATCCCCAATAGATAAATGGTCAAGGGACATGAATAGGCAGTTTTCACATGATGAAATAAAAAACAATCAATAACACCTGAAAAAGTGCTCTAAATCCCTCCCGATTAAAGAGATGCAAATTAGAACAATTCTGAGGTACTACTTCACACCTAGCAGATTGGCAATATAACAACAAAGGAAATCAATAGAGGATATGGCAAAAATGGGACACTAATACACTGCTGGTGGAGTTGTGAATTGGTCCAACCATTCTGGAGGGTAATTTGGAACTATGCACAAAGGGCTTTAAATGAATGCCTGCCCTTTTATCCAGACATACCACTGCTGGGTTTGTACCCAAAAGAGATAATAAGGAAAAAGACTTGTACAAAAATATTCATAGTCATGCTTTTTGTAGTGGAAAAAAAATGAGGGGGTGTCCATCTAGAGGGGAATGGCTGAATAAATGGTGGTATATGCTGGTGATGGAATATTATTATAAAGAAAGGAATAAAGAAATGGAGGAATTCCATGTGAACTGGAACAATCTCCAGGAATTGCTGCAGAGCAAAAGGATAAGAACCAGGAAAGCATTCTACACAGAGACTGATACATTATGTCACAATCTAATGTAAAGGACTTTTCTACCAGTACCAATGCAATGACCCAGGACAATCCAGAAGAATTTAGGAGAAAGAACACTATCCATATCCAGAGAAAGAATTGTGGAACCAGAAATGCATTAGAAAAATATATGATCAACCATTTAGTATGATAGGGATGTGATTAGGGTTTTGTTGTTAAAGAATCTCTCTATTGCAAATATGAATAACATGAAAATAGGTTTTTGAAAAATAATACATGTATAACCCAGTGGAACTGCTTGTCAGATGTGGGAGGGAAGAAGAGAAAATGGGAGGGAGGAATCATGAATCACATAACCATGGGAAAATATTCTAAATTAAAAAAAAACATTTTCCTTTAACCAATTCCTCTCAAATTCATAACCCTTCATAAAAATCCTCACTTATTTTCTACCCTTGCCTCTCCTAATTCCAAGTTAGCCCACCTTTCCAAAGATCCTTTCCTCTTAACTTTTAATTCTTATTCAATCTACCTGTCCACAAATCCCTTCTTTATCCCTTCAACCATACCATCCTAAGTCTTGATATAGTTTTGATTCTAAAAATCCCTTCCCTATCTGTTATAAAAGTCCCTCCCTTATCCCCTCACCTTATCTTTTGATTTCTACTCTCCTCTCTTCCCTCCCTCACCTTATCCCCTTACCCTCCTTTCTTTTTACTCACCCTTCCTTATCTTATTCCCTTAGTTCCCCAAGGGGACTCCCATTTCCTCTCTTATCCCCTCCCACTTCCATCCTATTAAGAATAATTTTACCATTCTGATTATGTATATTGTTCTCTCCTTATCCCAGGTTTAAAGAGAGTAGACTTCCAGGGCTACCAGCTTGCTACCCCCTCTTCTCTTCCATGGCAGTTTTCCCACTCATTCCTGCTCCTTAGGAAACAGCCATCTCACCCTATCTCCTTCTGGTTTACTCCACTACCATTTTGGTTCATTATAATGTTGGCTTTTAGTCTTCCATCCATACATACTCCTTCAAAATATCCAGACAATAGTGCCATCCCCAGGGCTAGAGATAACATTTCCCCATATAAGAATCAAACAATTTGACCTTTTGGGTTGCTTATTATTAGTCTTTCATTATTATCGTTGTATATTTCTATAGATCAAATTTTCTGCTAAGTTCTGGGTTTTCCCCTAGGAATAGTTGAAACTCCTTTACTTCATTAAACACCATTTTTTTACCTTTTATATTTTGCTATTTCTTCTGGATATGTTATTCTTAGTTGTCAGTCCAGTTATTTTAATGTATTCTTTTAATGTTGAAGCTGCTAAGTCTTGTCTTATTGTATTGTTGTTTATTAAAATTTCTCCTTAAGCCAGGAGCTACAGAATTTGGCAATGATGTTCCTGTGCATTTTCCTATTTGGGAATCTTTGAGGTGATTGTTAGTGGATTCTTTCAATTATTTTCCCCTCTCATTCTAGAATTTATGGGCAGTTTTCTTTGTTGATTTCTTAAAATATATTGTCTAAACCCTTTTTGTATCATACCTTTACAGGATTCCAATTATTCTTACTTGGTCTCTCCTTTTATTTATTCCCCTAATTAGTTGTTTTTGTGATGTTTCATATTCCCTTCTATTATTTAGATCCATTTCATTTTTTGATTTTGCTTTATCATTTCTTGTTATCTTAGGAAATGGTGAA
Source organism: Monodelphis domestica (assembly GCF_027887165.1). NCBI lineage: Eukaryota > Metazoa > Chordata > Mammalia > Didelphimorphia > Didelphidae > Monodelphis > Monodelphis domestica. The sequence continues at coordinate 39,409,600 of NC_077227.1, forward strand.
TTCCATTTATCCAATTCTAGTTCTTAATAAATTATTTTCTTCTATGAGTTTCTGGATCACTTTTTCCATTTGGGTGATCTTTCTTTTATAATTTTCTGGATTTTCTTGCATTGCTATTATGTTTTCTAATTATTTCTCCACCTTTATCATTTGGTATTTGAGGTCTTTTTAAAACTTTTCCAAAAATTCTTTCTGAGCTTGAGGCCATTTATTTTATTTCTTTACTATTTTTTGATGTAGGTGTTTTTACTGTATTGTTCTCTGAGTTTGAGCCAAGATCTTCTCTGTCCCCATAAGAACTATCAGTAATTGAATTCTTTCTCCATTGTTTGCTCCTTTTAAATATTTTTATTGATTTTATCTCCCAGAACAATAGATTTAATTAACAATTTTTTTATTGGAGTACTAGGGTTCCTAGTGCTTTAGGGTGGGTTACCTCTATCTTTGGGATTTTTTTATGTTTGTTTTTTTTCCCCCTGGGTCCTACTTAGTTATTGTAGTTTTTATAGTTCAGGGTCTAATGTACTCCCATGTCTACTGCTAAAGCCCCAATTGGTGATTGATTTCATGTATTCTGACCAGGGCCATGGATAGCTCTGCCACTGCAACTATAAGCATCCAGTCTTCCTCACCAGGTGGTATCAACTAGGGACTCCACTTCCCTGGGAGTGACCACACCTGATTGGGTCTCAATCCTTCATCAACCATACTAACCAGTGCATTTTCCTTCCTCCTTCCTCCTCTCCTAATGTAGCAACTCAAGATGGAGCAGATGGTCAATCATGTTCCTCAGGGCTCCAAAGTCCCTCCTTTGTTAACAGTGACACTCATGTTACTGCCCTTAGGAGCAGAAGGTCTGGTACCCTTAGACTCTGTGGTATTCACTCCTGTAGTCTTCAACTATGACCCAATGGAGATCTCTGAAAGGAGACCCAGGGTCCACAGCAGACTCAGATGGTCCCAGTGCCCTCCATTTGAGGACTCCAGTAGTATCCTCAAGGATGTAAGCTCTGGGACTTAGCAAACAAGATGAGGTTGCAGGATGTTGATTCCACTGTTTGCTCTGTGCCTGCCTCTGAGGCTTGCAGTTATGGGATTAGCTCAAGGAAGTATGAAACTTTCCCAATTGTCATTGGCTGTCCAGCTATCCAGGAAGGAGTCACTCCCGACTCCTTCCCTTTTTTTCTGCCTTTAGAATTAATTTTATGGAGTTATTTTGGGCTGCTTGTGGGGGGTACAAGAAAGGCATTATGACCTCCTCTGTCCTCTTTCCACAATGCCCAATTCTATTCTCTTTCAAATGAGATAATAATTGTAACGCACTTAACACAGCATGCTTGGCATATAGGAAGCACTACATTAATGTTAGTTATTATTATTGATGTTTTTAAAATTATTATTTCCCTATAGCATGTTAAATGGTCTTAATTGCCTAATAGAAAACTTATTTTAATTTTTCAAGAATATTGATAATTTGCTACATGAGCATCATATGCTACTCTGTGCTACAAGTATCTAAAGGTTCTTTCTATCTAACCACATCCTAAACTCCTGTGCATCACTTGAGTACTCTTGTTCAATACATAGACATGAGTATTCACAGATTTTTCTTATGAATTTTTACTCATTAAAAATGTATAAAGTTGTTGTAATGTTTCCAACTCTTTTTGTTTTGTTGGAGTCTGAGTGTTTGTATGTCTCTGTGTTTGTATATATGTGTTTTGGTCTATATATCTGTAATTTGTACATCTGTGTGCTTTCATGGAAAGACAAACACACACACATACTCCTATTTGTTTATCTTTTTGAGGGAGAATGGCTTATTCTGTCCCTTTAGAACTTTGTTCTAATTGAACTGATCATAAAAGAAAAAAGAAAACAGAAAACAATAACTATAATAACTAAAGCACTCAATTTAATATGATCAACTGACAATAATTGGTAAGTTGCCCATTGACCTCCCTCTGTCTTTTGGACAAGAGAGAAAGAAATTGAAGCAAAGAAATGAGCAGCCCAGAGAACAAAGGGGCAATCACAGAAGGAGTTAGCTCGAAGTCATCTACTGGCAGATTATTTTCACTGTAATTTTTTTTCTTCAGGAAAATAGCTTTTAAAATTGTCAAGTATTATTTTTACACTAAAAATCAATTAGAATTGGACAAAAGGAGCTTCAAAGAGGAAACTCCTTAGACAAGGAGAGACTCAGCAGAATGTAAGCTCCCCTGGTGCAGGGGCTATATCTTGTTTTTGTTTTGGTCAATAATCATGTCTGAAATTCATATACTCCTTAACCCTGCCTCTTGAAATTCTCTAGTTTCCTTCAATACTTAACTCAAAAGCTTAATTAAGTTCTACATAATACCTTTTCTGATGAAGGATCCTGGGTCACTCCCTAACATTCACTCCTCCTTATCCCCAAAATCACCTTTCTGTACTTTTTGCATATATGTGTATATATACAATTCTGAACATGCACACTTATATATGTACATGGGGTCTCTTCATATAGGCTTGTTGATGTTAGAGGTTATTTCAGTTCTTTTCTCTCTGTCTCTTTCTGTCTCTCCTTCTCTCTCTCTCTCTCACATATGCACATAAACATTTCTATTTACTTATCTTCCTATCTATTTAACTTTATCCATAATACCAAACAGTGACTGACGTATATGAAGTTCTTAATTAATAAACATTTAAAATTGTACAATATTTATTATTCCCTTAATTCAATTCTATTTTTAAAATATTAAACTCCCTTGAAGACAATGTGGCATAATGTATACAGTCCTGACAGGTAGAAGACAGAGTTAACAAAGACTTCATCTGGTATCAAGAAGATCCAAGTTCAAATCTTGCCTTGTCAATATGGAAATATATTTTGTATGATAATACATGTTTAACCCAGATGAAATTGCTTACTGGGTCCAGGAAGGAGGAGGAAAGGGAAGGAGGGAGACAAATTGGATCATATAACTTCAGAAAACTTATATGGAAAATGGAAATTATGTATAATCGGAAACAGATATCTCCACATATCTTGCCTTGCATCAGATATGGGTTGCCCTAGGCAAGTGCCAACTTCTATATGCCTTAGTTACCTTATCTTAAAATGGTGGTGGTAATTATCAATGATGCTACTAATAGCACCTACCTGCCAGGATTACCTCTGTATAAATGTTAGCTTTAATTATCATTTCTATTACTATTATTATAATAAAGAATACAGAGGGAAAATAAAGGAGTTGAGCAAGCAATGCATTAGTTGATAATGGCAATATATACCTATATTCTCCCACTTCTTTAAAAAAAGGAGGTAGATTAAAATGCCTCATTTTTGAGAATTGGCTATCAATAAATCAATTAATTAAGAAATTACTGTGTCATTCAGTATGTATCAGGCATTAAACTTCAAAGAAAACTCTGCCTTTAGGGAGTATGTATTCTAAAGGGCAGTAATTTTAGAATGACATTAATTGGCAGGAACAACTGAAAAGAACATAGTCTTCTTTGAACAGATTTACCTGGAACATTGGCATTAGGGCCACAATGATTGTAGAATTCCAACTGGGTATGGGACTTTCCTGAGAGGGACTGAATGGGAGGTAGCTTGAATTTCCCTACCCATTATCCATGTCATTAGTTGCTCAACTAATTCTATGAATGTGCAGATTGCTTCATTAACCTCTTTCCAGAAAGTCCTCTCTCTGTAAATACATTCATGAGTTGAATGAACAAGTGAAGCAAGGAGTATTAGGAATAGACACAGGACAACCTATAAAGAAGTCTTTTCCAAGTTTTCTTCATCATCAAATGAGGGTCCATTCTCTTTTCAGCCCATGAAGGGGAAATTATATGCTTTTGCATTAACCATCATGGCCTTAATGAAAGAAGCATCACAAACTCCTACCCATTTCCATAAACATTGAATATTCTGGGAAAAAACCAGGGGTCTAGATGAGTAGATTGTGTTTACATGTGTGCTCACAAGTGAGATAAGTTAACTCTAAGGAGAGAAGCCTATAACCGAACCCAGGCAGAGGTAGAAGATGAATGGAAAGAAACTTCTGGACTCATTATGGGTACTTTGATCATCAGGTCATATTTAGATTAATCATCAACCCAACTACATTTTCCTTTTAAATCAGTGAAATTCCTATAGGTCTGAAATAGCATAGTGGGGTGGAAAGAGTATTCAGGGTAGAACCTGAGGACCTGACTTCAATTTCTGATTTCCCTTACTGTCCATATAAGCTTAGGTAAGTCACTCAATCTCTTGGTCCTCAGTTTCCTCATCTCTAAACTGAACATTTGAATTATTATGATCTCTAAGGACTCTTTCAAATATAGGTATATGATTATGGTCCAGAATCAGTCTGTGATGGTGTACTTCAAGGACATTATTTAATTTTTACCTAAGGCACAGATGTATGTTCTAGGTATTCAAAGTTTTATAATGGACTTTCCAAACTGAGTCATATTGTAAACCAGAGCTATGTGCTTTGAGCATACTCACTTAGTAACTCTTGGTCTCACATCAGGATTGAGAGACTTGCAAGTGCAACTAGCCTACATCAGGACAATCCAGGATTAACACTCATCACCGAGAGTCAAGACCTGGCAATATTTCCCAGGCACAATAGGCTATTTAAAAAAAATAATTTATTATTGATGTCTTTTGTTTTTATACTACCTGCATTTCCCAATGCATCCTTCTTTCCTTCCTTCTTTCCTTCCTTCCTCCCCCCTCAGAAAACAAACTCCTGCAACAAAAATTTAAAAAGAGAAAAAATTAGTTCATCAAAAGTAACCTATAGGGGACAAATGGGTAGCTCAGTGGATTGAGAGCCATGCCTAGAGACGGGAGGTCCTAGGTTCAAATCTGGCCTCAGACACTTCCCAGCTGTGGGACCCTGGGCAAGTCACTTAACCACCATTGCCTAGCCCTTACCACTCTTCTGCCTTGGAACCACAGAAGGTAAGGGTTTAAAAAAAGTAATCTATAAAAAATCAGATATAGAATGCATTAGTCCATACCCACAGGCCTGCCTACATCACTACAAAGAACTAGTGCAAGGAGTACCATAAATATTTACTTCCAATTTATCATGTACTATTTCCAACCTCCTCCAGTAAAACCACAATTCTTTGTCTCAAGATGGTATGGCAGTGATTCTAGATGCTAGATGTCTATTTCAATAGTACACAAATCTTGATCAGTCTTATCAAACTATAAGGACTTTGTGTAGAGATCAATCAATATAGAACCAAACTCTCTAACTTTCATAACTCCTTTTAGCAGAAGGGTGGCCACCAGGTAATGTCCAATGAAGCCATCGATAAACATTTATTAAGCTACTACTATGTGGCAGGTCCTAAGATTTTTGATAGGGATAAGGGGTAAGACAAAAAGAAAATTCACTTTGCCTTCAAGGTCTTTACATGATGGAGAAGAGAAGGAAGAGGGACGGGAAAGATAATGATGGTGATGATGGCGACAATGGTGGTGGTAGTGGTGGTAGTAGTGATGGTGATGGTGGAGGTGATAATGATGTGCTGATAGTGATAATTCTGATGATTTTGGCAATAGCCATCCATAACCAGGTGATACAATTGATAGAGTGCCTGACTTGGAGCCAAGGAAGACTTGAGTTCAAATCTGTCCTCAGACACTTATTAGACTTGTGATCCTGGACAAATTACTTAACTTTGTTTGCCTCAGTTTCCTCTTCATTAAAGTCATTTGGAGAAAATATGGCAAATCACTCCATTATTTTTTGTCAAGAAAACTTCATATGGGGTCATAAAGAGATTGGCATAACTAAAACAGCTAAACACCAACTAAAATGACTAAACCCCAACAGAGGGAGTAGAGTAGGTTATACACTGGACTGTGGAAGGAGTTTCTCCCTACAATAATAAATCATGTATTTAAAATAAATTTTCTATTTTTATTTTCAGCTTTATTAAAGAAGGGGACCATTAAGAAATCAAATAAGAGGGGGCTTCCTAAGAACTTTTAATGCCTAGAAAGAATTAAAGTAGAAAAAACTAAAACTTTCTCATCAGCTCCATAGTTGTGTCTCAAACCAAATCTTTTACAAAGAGATCATTCTTCCTAGTTCAGATACATGACAGGCCTTTGTACAAACCCCTTGGGCAAAGAAAGCATTTGCCTGCTAGTAATGTATTGCTCCAATCAGCTGATGTTGGCAGAGAAAAATTATGCTGTCATGGACAGGGCATTTCTGGCAATTAACTTCTCCTTGGAGGTTTGGTGTCACCTCAAAAGGGCATGGTTACCAGTATGATGGACAACAACAAAAAAATTCCTCCTTTTTTTAAGAAACCCATAATCTATCAGGATCACCTATGCAGTAAGCATTGCTATCTAGCAATTCTTTGTATCTATTATACATATTCCCTGGGCTGGGAAACTTCTGCAAATATGTTTGCAGATAACCTTAAAATTTGGAAGAAGAGGGAGCAAATGAATAAAAAGGGGTGGAACCATGGTTTGTGTCCAGAGTATGTGAGGTCATGTTGGGAGTTCCAGGGAAATAGAAAAGTTTTACTGCAATTCCAAAAAGAGGTGTCCCCTGGGAATAATATCCTATCTTACTGGATGGATGCTCAGGGCTGATATGAGCAAAAAATATTCTCTCCATGAATGGGTGGCTGCATAGGCTTAGTGATTGATATATAGTATTATATCTCTGGATGTCATTATTATATGTTCATAGAACTTGAGGAGAAGGGAATTTAGCAGGCTATTTAGTACAATTCCCTCCACAATTTTACCGAGATGTAAATTATTGACTCAGTGTCTCAAATCAATCAAAGCCACACAGATAAGCATCAACATAGGATTTGAAACCAGGTCCTTTCACTTCAGAGTCAGTACAGTGTCCTCTGTAAAATGTTGCTGACTCCTAAAAAACTGAGGATTAGGCTGGCTAAATGACTTATGAAAGGTCACAAACTAGTGAATACCAGAAGCAAAAATTCAGGCTGATTCCAGAACTAGTATTCCACTGGACCGTGGTAGTGGCATTTGACACAAAGACCCTAATAAAACTGTGGAAACTCTTATAACTAATCCATTACTCTGTAATCTTGGTACCACACTCATAAAGGACCTGCAGGTGTCCAAGGAATACACCAATACACCAATACACCAATAAGATACACTGTACTTGAAATGTAATACATTCTCAACCTCAAATCTCTCTAAAATCTCTTTCAAGGGAGTGTGCAAATATTTTCCCAATCATCTATGCTCATCACCTTAAACTCATCATTGACTTTCACTGACTAGATTCCCAATCTTACCAAGGCTATCTTTTTAACCTTTCTTGCTTCTTTTACCCTCTTACCACTTACTCTGGTTAAGTTCCTTAACATCTCTCACCTGAACTACTATAAATTGTTCCTCTTTCATCCCCATTATTCCAGCATTGTCCTCTAATCCATTCACCACAATTGCTCAAATACTTTCCCAAAGGCATATTTTGATCATACCTTTGCTATTCCAAAACCTCCAGTGACTCAATGTAGATTAGAGAAAAAAATAACAATCACCTTGGTTTAGTACATAAGACCTTCCATTATTTGCTTTTGCCCTACTTTTTCAACCTTGTTTTATATTGTTATTTAATCATTCAGTCAATGGTGGTGAGTGGTATTTTCCACAGGCTGATCAGCCATGGGCACAAGTTCTTTATTTTGTATCCCTTTTATTTCTAATGAAAATTAATAAATCTCCTAAAATATAATATTTTTATTATTGAGATTTAATTTTAAATTTTACACTTATCTTCAAAAGCTATTTGGGGGAGGGAACCTTAAATAGTTGATTCTAAATATCACCTAGATGTTAGTGCTCTCTCCCTCCTCAATTTACCTTTTTAAAATTTCTGTACATGTTGTATGCTACCACCAATACTTGCCCCCCATAAAACATAAAACCTCCTTGAAGATGGGGGCTCATTTGTTAATATTAGATAGATAGATAGATAGATAGATAGATAGATAGATAGATAAACAGGTGGTCAGACAGATAGACAGAAAGAAAGACAGATAGACAGGCATAGATTGAGATATGATATAAAAAGTTATGATTCAGTACAATATGGTAGAGTATGGTATAGCATGATATGATATGATGCAATATGATATGGTATTACTTGGAGAAAGATCCCTATTGACTAGCCCAATGCCTTATATATAGTGAGGTTGTTTAAAGTTATTTTCATATATTTCATTTTATCAATTACATGTAGTTATAATTTTCAACATACATTTTTCAAATTTATAAAATCCAAACAGTATCCAAACATTCCTTCCCTTCCTCCCCCCTTCCCAAAATGGTAAGAAATTTGATATGGGTTATACATGTATTATAATACAAAACATACTTTCATATTAGTCATTGCTGTAGGAGATTACTTCTACAAAGCCAAAACCCTATAATAAAAACACAAATTAAATAAAATCAAAAATTGTCATCCAGAATGATTGGATCAATTTATAACTAATGAGCAACAATGCATTAACGTCCCAATTTTGCCAAATCCCTTCCAACATTTGTCATTTTCCTCTACTTTCATATTAGTCAATATGATAGATGTGAGGTAGTACCTCGGAGTTGTTTTAATTTGTATTTCTATTAATTGAGTGATATAGAACATGTTTTCATATAATTATTAATTGCATTGATTTCTTCATCTAAAAACTAGTTGTTCATATTCTTTAACTATTTGTTGATTAGAGAATGACTTGTGTTCCTATTAATTTGATTCAGTTCTCTAAATATTTGACAAGTGAAGCTTTTATCAGAGAAATTTACCATAAATTTTCCCCATTTGTTGCTTCTCTTCTAATTATGGTTAAAAGGTTTTGTTTTTATAAAAACCTTTTAAATTAAATATAATCAAAATTATTCATTTTCCATCTCATAATATTTTCTCTATCTTGTTTTATCATAAATTCTTCCTTTCTCCAAAGATATGATGAGCAAACTATTTAATATTCCTGTAATTTGTTTATAATCACCTTTTACGTCTATAACATATACCCATTTTTATTTTATCTTGGTATAGGAAGTGAAGTATTGGTCTCTACCTACTTTCTGCCATATTGTTTTCCAGTTTTCCCAATAACTTTGGTCAAATAGTGAGTTTTTATTCCCCCAACCTAGGATCTTTGGCTTTATCAAACATTAGATTGATCTGGTCATTTAGTCCTGTATATTGTGTATTTAATCTTTTTCTTTGATCTACCATTCTATTTCTTAGTTGTTACCAGATTATTTAGATAATTACTGCTTTATACTACAGTTTGACATCTGGTACTGCTAAACTACTTTCCTTAACACTTTTTTTTTCACTAATTCCCTTGATATCCTTGGCCTTTTGTTTTTTTTTTTCCATATGAATTATTTTTTCTAGTTCTATAAAATAATTTTGGTGATTTGAGCATATGGTAAGATTTTAATATTTTTTTGTTGAAATGGATTAAATCACTAAGAAGGAGGTTATATTCTTGCCAATATATAAACCCTTCAGGACTAAAAAAAAATGTACAAGACTTTTTATGGGGATTACAGTACTAATCATGGTTACTGGTAAGATGATATTTTTTTAATTGGGAAAGAAGACAAGGTGATAAGTCTTTATACAGTTTTCTATGTGCCAAACCCTTTACAAATATTACACCACTTAATCCTCACCACAAACCTGCTTGGTAGGTGCTTTTATTATCCCAATTTTATAAATGAAGAAACCAAGACAGAGGTTGTGACTAGACCAAGGTCATACAGCTAATAAGTACCTGATACCAGATTCAAACTCAGGGCTTTCTTTCTCAAGTCCCAGCACTCTCTCCACTGAGCAACTTAGCTGCCTCAGTATCATTCAATCATTAACCCTGGCTGCCTACAAGAATTTCTTTAGTAGCAATGAGTAGGTTGATGAGAGGACTGCCAGATTCAAGAGAATCTATATTATCAGAGAAAGAGGAGAAAATGACAACATCTCTTTGAATTAAAGAGACATTGACTTGAGTTCTCACATAATAAAAAATAATGAATGTCCCCAGCCCTGCATTCAGGAACCACATTTGATTTTTTTTTTCAGTTTCATGTAGAAAGGATTTTTTGTAAAATGTTTTCTGGCATTTTCGAATTCACATTCTCTCTTTCTCTTTCCTCCCCTTCTGAGGGATTAAATAGTCTGATATTGATTGTATCAGTGCTTTAATGCAATACATATTCCCATACTGTACATGCCATGATAGAAGACACTTTTCACACATACAATACAGCACTCATGAGGGAAATACAGTAGGAAATGTCATTCTTTGATTTGCAATCAGACTCCAGCAGTTCCTTTGTTGGCTTTGGATAACACTTTTCTTCATGGATTCCTTGTTGTTATCTTCAGAACCTGCTTTGTGGATAATAGCTTAGACCTTCGTAGTTGATCATATTATAATATTTACATTATTCTACATATTGTTCTCCCGGTTCTACTCACTTGACTTTGCATCAGTTCACATGAGTCTTCCCAGGTTTTACTGAACTCATGCTGTCCCCCATTTCCTATGGCATAGTGTTCCAAGACAACCATATACCACAGCTTGTTCATCCATCACCTGCGGGATGGACAGCCCTTCAGTTTCCAAAACTTTGCGACTACAAAAAGAGCTGCTGAGATATTCTTGTACATGTAGATTCTTTTCTCTGATCTCTGAAATACAGACCCAGAAGTGGTATTTCTGTGTCAAAGGGTCTGCATAGATTTATGGCCCTTCGAGCCTAGTTCATATTGTTCTCCAGAATGGTTGCTCAGGAACCATTTCAGGCAGAATGATCTATGCAGAATTTATTACCCCCAGAAATAAAGTGGAAGATTGTATAATATTGTAAAGGAAGGGCTCTAATGGATCTAAGAGTATTTTGAATAATTCATCATCCTTTTAGAGGTTAGGCAAGGCACAGAGCTATGGACACTTAAAGGGATTTGTCCAGGGCATTTGACTATATGTGTCTGATGTAGGATTTGGATCTGGGTTTTCTTAAGCTTATACCACCATAGTGAGTGAACAGTGACTAGGGATGATTTTGGAAGACTCAACTAGATAATTAAGAATAGAACTCAGCAATGAGACCCAGCAAGAATAAGGTGTAATAAGCAATTAATGCAAGCCAACTTTGGAAAAGACTCTTATGCAACTCAACCTAAGGAGTCAAAGTAACTTGGGGTATCCTGTTCTGGTCGCCTCATCGAATTAAAGTCTGTGATTTGCTATGACTGGAGAATATATGCAGGGGTTTTCCCCTGGGGTATCACAACAGAAATAAGACTCTTTGCCTGTCTGCCAAGCAGACTCGCTATTGCTACAGAGGTTAACAAATGGGAATTTGCACAAGCAAAAAACATCCAGAGCGGTCCAATGAAGCCCATAGTCCCATCTATTTTTCTCAGACTCCAGATAGAGATTTCTCCTTTGCCCCAAGGCTATGCCTTTATCAGATATCATAACCTCTGACATGAATGAGATTAGCTCCCTGCAGAAACTACTCATCCTGAGATACAGTTTGTGAACATGTTGCCTGTGGCCTTACTGAATCTCAACAAGGAGCCTTGAGTCCCTCCCTAAAAATCAAAGACTCTCAAATGATAGAAAATAAGATTAATGGATATCTGGGAAGTTGTAGCCCATCTACCATAAGGAAGTATGGGAACATCAGAAGGCTGGTAAGGAAGCAATTTTAAATTGAGAACTGAAGGATTAGAACTTAGTCTGGCATTGCTCCTATTCTCAGGTTCTCAAAACTGGGGCTAGTTGTATAGGCAAAACATCAAAGAGGGAAGGTAATTCATTAGTTCAACCCATCTTCCTGGGGAAATCCTTTAAGAATAGAAAGCTTTCTTTGCTCCTCAAACAAAATACAGATCTAGAGGCAGCTGGGTGGTGCATGGAATCACGCTGGATCAGAAGTCAGTAGGAATGTCTTTGAAATGAACTCATCAGATGTTTGGAACAGAGTTACACAATGGCTTCATGACTGTATGCTGTGACAGAAACACTGGATTCAAATCTAGTCTTGGATCTTAGTCTCCAAGCAACACTTAACCTTCATCTATTCCATTTTCCTCATCTGTAAAATGGTGATAACAATAGCACCTACATACTAGGGTTGTTGTGAAGATCATATGATGATAATATACATAAAATCATTGAAAACTTAAAAATATATAAATGCTAGTGATGATATTATTATTATTAGTAGTAGTAGTAGTAGTGGTAGTGGTAGTGGTGGTGGTAGTAATATTATTAGTAGCAGCAGCAGCTAGGTGGCACAGTGGTCAGTATGCCAGGCCTGGAGTTAGGAAAACTCATCTTTCTAAGTTCAAATGTGGTTTCAGACATTTACTAGTTCTCTGTCCCAGGGCAAACCACTTAATCCTCTTTGCCTCAGTTTCCTCATCTGTAAAATGAGCTGGAGAAGAAAATGGCAAAATGCTCCAGTAATCTTTGCCAAAAAAAACCCAAAATGTGTCATGAAAAGTCAGACGTGACTGAAAATGTCTAACAAAAACAATAAAACTATTATTATATTAAATGGAAAACCTGAAATTGGTAACACAGAGGGGATGGTAGTCATGTGTTTTGAGTATTGGAGAGTTAAGCAGAGAGAACTCTGAAGAGTTCTAAGAAATGGTAAGTATGATTCAATGACCTGAGACAAAGAAAAGGAAGTCTACTCCAGGGGAACTAATGGTTCTCAACAATGCAATCTTGATATTGCAGATACAAAGTATTCCAGTAAGGAAAACAAGGAGAAAGTATTTCTTGAGAAACTGATCTCACTGCAGGGATGCTTGTGAATAAGATCAGATTTTCAAACGATGTGTACAAAATAATGAAAGTGAGGGTGAATAAGAGGAGCAGCACAGTTCCAGTGATAATAGTTTCAATAAGAGCTAAACGTTAGGATAAGCTATGGTTTACTTAAAAAGAAAAAAGAGGTACAGACAGTGGTAATGACTGAGTTTTCATGGAAAGTTAAGGATCAGCAGGAAAAGAAAGTTATATTTTTTGTGGTAGATGGAAAAAAGAAGAAAATCAAGTGGCAAAACACATTGTACTTATATAATCACATTTGATTATCATTTCCAGTTGAAGAAACTGTGGCAGGCTGCATGTAAGGGACTTGCCCAGGGTCCCAACATCCAGTAAGTGCCCGAGGCAAAATATGACCCAGTATCTATGTCCTTTGTCACCTAGGATTTACAATTCAGGAAACAAAGTCAAATTGAAATTTTGCCTCTGTTTTATTGGATAGAAAGAATATGGTCTGAGTTTTAAAAAATCCAAATGTTAGGGAAAAACTAGCCCTGAATGAGTTCAGGAACTACACAGCTGGGCATCGCACATGCCATATTACCAGAATATTTTGAGAGAGGCATTCTGCTATATTAGAAAAAGCTGTCCTGATGAGGCCACTAGGTGGATCAGTAGATACTATGCCGGACCTAGAAACAGAGAGTCCTAGCTTCAAATTTGACTTCAAATATTTCTTAGCTGTGTGACCCTGAGAAAGTCATTTGACCCCAAATGCATAGTCCTCACTGCTAAGGAAAAGCAAGAAAGGAAGCAAGAAAGAAAGAAAGAAAAAAAGAAAGCAAGAAAGGAAGCAAGAAAGAGAGAGAGAGAGAGAGAGAGAGAGAGAGAGAGAGAGAGAGAGAGAGAGAGAGAGAGGGAGGGAGGGAGGGGAGGGAGGGAGGGAGGAAGGAAGGAAGGAAGGAAGGAAGGAAGGAAGGAAGGAAGGAAGGAAGGAAGGAAGGAAGGAAGGAAGGAAGGAAGGAAGGAAGGAAGGAAGGAAGGAAGAAGGAAGGAAGGAAGGAAGGAAGGAAGAAAGAAAGAAAGGAAGAAAGAAAGAAAGAAAGAAAGAAAGAAAGAAAGAAAGAAAGAAAGAAAGAAAGAAAGAAAGAAAGAAAGAAAGAAAGAAAGAAAGAAAGAAAGAAAGAAAGAAAGAAAGAAAGAAAGAAAGAAAGAAAGAAAGAAAGAAAGAAAGAAAGAAAGAAAGAAAGAAAGAAAGAAAGAAAGAAAGAAAGAAAGAAAGAAAGAAAGAAAGAAAGAAAGAAAGGAAGGAAGGAAGGAAGAAAGGAAGGAAGGAAGGAAGGAAGGAAGGAAGGAAGGAAGGAAGGAAGGAAGGAAGGAAGGAAGGAGAAAGGGAGAAATAAAGAAAAAAGAAAAAGAAAAAGAGGAAGAAAGGGAGAATAGGAGAGAGGGAGGAAGGGAGAGAGAATCTTGGTAAAGTTATGCCATACAATACCAAGATGACAGGAAGCTAGGAGGATAAAAACAACTCAGAAGACATAATTCAAAGGGATCCTTCCCATTAATTAGAGGTCCTGAAATATTGAACATACTAATATGAGGGCAGTAAATGCCTTGTCACATGATGTCTTTAAGGAGAATCTGAGTTTAAGAATTTATTACCTTGGGATAGAATTGAATTAAATGACTCTTGAGGTCCTTTCCAGTTCTGATACCATCATCTTGGTTTGCTTCTGACATTCATTTAAAGGGATATGAAGCCTCTTATTGAGGCTAAAGTTGTAGCTCGGTTCCCTTCCTCATTGAGCTCCTATGGTGAGAAATGTGCTGAACAGGAGCTGTGCTCCAGAAGGAGACATTTTTATTCATAGTTTGTAATAGCCTTCCAATATGCTCTGAAGTTTTAATTAGTAACATATGATTTACTGTCTAATCAATAAGTAGATTCACTGGTCAGGGCTAAGCAAAATTTCTTTAAGAGATGCCCCATCTTTTCCATTTTGTAATGGTCATCCCTAAGGAGGAAGTCTACTCCATTCCACAACCAATAGCAGTAATCACATATGCCAAAGAATGGTAATAGAAGGCCTTAGTGCTCATTTTAGAGTCATAATCATCCGGATTTTGAGCTCTAAAGTGATGGACAATTTTCTGACAATGTGAAAAGTACAAAATATATCGTATGTTTTGGAGCAGGAAGAAATCTGAGAAACTTCTAGTATCTAGCTTATTTATTTTACAAAAATGAAAACTGTTTCCTAGAGAACTGAAATGACTAAGATCATACAGATAAGTTGAAAACCTAGAATTTTCATTCAAATTCTTTCCCATAAAATCCAGCATTATTCCCACTGCACAATACAGTTTCTCATTTTGAGTTGATTGGAATGTATTTTGTCTTATTTTAAGTTTTTGTGGTTCAATCTTTTCAGTCATGTCTGACTCTTTGCGACCCCATTTGGGGTTTTCTGGCAAAGATTCTGGAGCAGTTTGCCATTTCCTTCTCCAGGTCATTTTACAGATGAGGAAATTGAGGCAAATATGGTTAACTGACTTGTCTAGAGTCACCCAGCTTGGATATTTCTGCTGTCATATTTGAACTGAAGGAGAAAACTCTTCCAAATTCCAACTCTGACATTCTATTTACTATATCACTAAGCTGCCCCAATGTCCAGAAAGTCTAATTGTTAAAATGATATAAAAGTCAGACAAGTTGAAGAAAGTGAGATATGGCCAGGGGAGGGTGATGAGGATGATCAGGGAACCAGTGACCATGTCACATGAGAACTGACTGAATCAACTCAGAGTAATTATCCTGGAAAAGAGAAGACATTAGGAGAAAGAGTCACTGCCTCCTTGTATTCAGAGGGTTATTGAGAGCACAGCTTTATTTCTCCTTGGCATCAGAGAGGCAAAACTATCAAAAATGACAAATAACTATTCAGCTGACAAACATTAATTAAGCACCTACAATGAATCAGGAATTTTGCTTAGTGTTAGGGACAGAAATAGACAAACACTAATCCGTGTTTTCAAGGAGCTCATATTCTACTGGGGAAACAACATGTAAATAATGAGATAAATATCAGCTATATAAAGTAAATGGAAACTAAAACAAAGTTAGGAGGAACTTCAGAGACTGCCTAGTTCAACTCTTTTATTTTTAAAAGAGGAGAAAAATCATTCCCAGAGAGATTAAATGACACAAACATCAAATATCAGAGGAATAGTTTGATTTCTGATATAATAATGTATGAAGTTGTAATGGGACGCTGGGTTTCTCTTGGACAACCCAAATATGCACAACAGAGTGACAGAAGTAAAAGTTTAAGGGGACCTTAAAATATCATGACATACCCTCTTTAACCAGTAATCAAAAAGATGAAGAAAAAACATCTTTAAAATGGAATGTATTTATTGAGAGAGATGTGGAGCTATTTCACATCATAGACCTGAGACAATGTTCCCCAGATATACAGTGAGAGAGACATACAGAGAGAGAGAGAGAGACAGACAGAGACAGAGAGAGACAGACAGACAGAGAGACAGACAGAGACAGAGAGAGAGAGAGAGAGAGAGAGAGAGAGAGAGAGAGAGAGAGAGAGAGAGAGAGAGAGAGAGACAGGCAGAGAGAGAGCTGTGTGGCCATGCCTCATCACTGACCAGAGACAGAATGACCCTGATACAATTTTCTAAGATTTACAGAGACACTCTTAACTTATAGGAAAATATAATATACTCTTTCAAGCCTACCTTAAATTAACATTTTAAAGAAATGGTCAAGACTTGGAGATTCCAGAAATAAAGGACAGAAATAGTAAGTTGAATGGCTTTACAGTGGATACAAAGAGAGGAGGAGTTCAAGGTTGTATTATATGCAGAGAGATGATCTTTTACAATGGATACAAGAGGATCTTTTCAGTCATTGGGCTTCATACAGTGGGAATAACTTCTAAGACAAAAGGGTACTTAAGATTTGACCACTGGGTACTTCAGGATCTAAGGCAAATTCCCAGACTGATTTAAAAAATCCACCCAAAACACAGGCTGTAAGACCTTTTCCTGTGGGAGAAGGATGGGGTGGGGTAACCTTACCCTGCATGGAGAAGGATGTGTGTGTATGTGGTGTGTGTGTGTGTGTGTGTGTGTGTGTGTGTGTGTGTGTGTGAGATATATATATTATATATATATTTTATATATATATATATTTATATATATATATGTATATATATATATATATATATATATAGAGAGAGAGAGAGAGAGAGAGAGAGAGAGAGAGAGAGAGAGAGAGAGAGAGAGGGCGAGGTTTACTAACTACTTAGAATTAATAACTTGAGAATAACACTAATTCCTCACTCCATAGAAGTAGATTTGGACTCAAAAGTAGGGGGCAAAAACATTGTTCTAAGAAGTAAAGTATGCAAAAAAGAATAAGCTACTAAGGGGATTTAGAAGGTTCCCAGTCCTTGGATGCTTTTAAACTAAAGCTGAGTGACCACTACCAGGGTGGATTCTTTTCATGTTCAGATTGTATTAGATCCTGTCTGAGGTCCTTCCCCCTGTTCCCTGAGGTTCTACATACTGTGATTATTACTTGAAAACACAGGAGAAACCATTTTAGTGTACCTTTAGTGGCAAACAACCTAAGATGATGAAGAGGAATTGACTTTCATGGACTGACATTGTCCCAGGGTCACGTGGAGCTCTTGGGGATTGTATTTGTGAGGACAACAGCCTAGTCTTTTTCCTGGAAGTTAAACAAACTAAAGGCTGATTTGTTGGTCTATTTTGGGCTGTCTTTTTGTTTTTGTAAGGTACATATTGTCCCTCTCTTGTTTAGATAATATTATGCAATTTGTTCTGTTTTGTTCCCTCTTCTCTTTGACATAATTTCCACTGTGGATCAAGATTCAGAAAGATAAATATTTATATATAATATCCACCTACCTCTGCTAGTTAGATGATAGAAGTAGGCTTAACAATGGCCTCCACCTGTCTCAGGGTTGCCTTTTTCCCAAATTGTGCTTATGCTCTCCAAGTTCTAAAAGTATTCTAGGGGAATTGGAAGGTGGGAGACTGAGGATGAGGAAGGAATCTTTTCAAAGACGTGAAACAGAAATGTGAGGGAGAGTAGTATCATCAGTTAGCTATTTTCCAATCCCTGGGGGTAGATGAATGCTAAAAATGCATTAGACCTGGCTTGATTATGATTTTTTATAACTTTGGGTTGCCATCAGTCATTTCATGTTTACAGAAAATTAGACCTGGAAGGAATCATGGAGATCACTTGCTCCAACCTCTAGTGGAAACATTTTGAAATTAAGAGTACTGAGGAATTGAGAAGTCAAGTGAATTTTCTAGGCCACACAGCTAGAAAGTAGAAAAGTTAGAACTTCAGTTTTGACTTCAAATGCAACTTCTTTCTTTATAAGGGGAAGCTCTATAGGAGAGAAATATGAAAATAGAGAAAGATATTCCTGAGGCAAGAGAAAGAGGACTGAAAAACAGCATCAATAAAGACCAAGGGGAGCAAGAGAAGCAGAGAGAGGAGGGAAAGGAAGAGGTTGGAGAGCAAAAGAGAGAGAGGAAGAGAGAGAGAGAGAGAGAGAGAGAGAGAGAGAGAGAGAGAGAGAGAGAGAGAGAGAGAGAGAGAGAGAGAGAACTAAGGCTTGGAGGTAGAGAAACTTGGGAAGGCAAGAAATGATTATCAATCTACACAAATATATATTAAGTGCCTATTATTGTCAGGTATTGTTCTTGGTCCACAAGCAATCATTATTTACAAAATTGCACTTGCTAAGTCAAAGAAAGCAATATTAAATTATGTATTTTAAATAATCAATTCAGTAGTCCTATACCTAATATATACCATCTCTGCAACCCTGCCCAATTCACTTTATCTTTTTGTTCCATACAACACATGAAGACTGTACGTTATAAAATAGTTGACAATCTTCATTAATTGAAGGAATTTCCTCATAAATGTTGTTAATTGGAAAAAACAAAGAACTATTAAATAGTCAGAAAAACATTTTTAATTAGGGAAAAGGGGGTGAGTGTATTATTAGGCCTCCACTCAGAGGTGTGCACTACAAACCCATGCAGAGTCCCCAGGACCCTGGTTGCTCTGGTCACTGACCCCCTAGGAGAGCTAGCCATGTTAGGTTGACCTCTTCAAAGAGTCATTAAAATTGGAAAACTTAAATACCCTTTTAGGGGAACTGAGGACTGAAGGCAAGAGAGGATAGTTTATTGACTTTACAATGGTAACAAAGAAAATGAGGAGTCCCAGACAGGAATAACATGAGAGACTGATGCATACCCTGGTCCAGATTTTCCCCCTAGAAAGAAATAGCACAGTTACTTCCCTCATCTAAAATAGGACTAATGACATTTTTATCCTCTACTTTACTAAGATTTTGTAAGAAAACCTCTTTATAATAAACTAGAAAGCATCATGAATATAAGAACTGTCATAAAATACCTCTGCAGAAATTAAGCAATATTAACCTTTCTCAACCAGAAGATCCGGCTTCATTAGCTCATCAGTAAAAAAAGTTTTGTCTTATGCTCCTGTCCTCCAAATTTATAGAGAGGAAAACTGAGTAGTGGCAAAATTAAATCACTAGTCAGTCAAAAGTCAACCAGCATGTATTAGACACCTACTATCTGCCATGTACTGTGCTAAGAAAAGCAAAAATGATCTCTTTCCTCAAAGAGTTTGTAGTCTAATGAAGGAAACAACATCTAAACAGCTATGTACAAACAATAAATATACAGAATAAATTAGAGAACAATATTGTATGTATTTCCAGGAAACCAGGCAATGTGTGGAAATTACAAGATGTAGATTTTATTTTAATTTAAAGGGATCTTTCTCATAATTGTATTCATTCAAAAGTATAATGGACTACTCTGAAAGAGTGTGTTCTCCATCAATGACGGTCTTCCAGTGATGGTCTAAAGATTAATTAAAAGGGGTTTTAGTTTGGTTAGACCAGTGATGGTGAACCTATAGCATGAGTGCCAAAGATGGCACATAGAGTGATCTCTGTGGTCATGCACACCACCCTCCCCTCCTCTTTCCCCCAGAGTTTGTTACTAGAAAGGCAGAGGGACTCAGGTGTAGTTGTCCTCTTCCCCCTCTCCACCATGCCTGATGATATTTTTTCACATTACCTGCCCCTTTGCCCAGTAGCTCAATGGAAGTGCTTCCTTCCTCACCTGTCTGGGGGTAAGGAGGATGGGCAGGCACTTGGGTGGGGGCAGAGGATAGCACTCAGTCTCTGCAGGCAGGTCATGGTACATGGTAAAAGGTTTGCCATCGCTGGTCCAGACTGAATACATCATAGAATCATAGATTCATAATTAAATAAAAGAGATTTTAGAAGCCGATGAAGGCAAACTCATTATCTTACTTATGAGAAAACAGGCTTAGAATGGTACGCTGACTTTCTTAGGGCTGTATAGCTAGTGCAAGTCTGAAGCAGACTAAAGGTTTTCCTAATTCCAATGTCTAACACTCCATTTGCTCCATCATATTGCCTCTCCAACTCTAAGAATCTCTGAAACTAAGAATCCCTAGTGGAGCCCCAGTGGCCCATCTCTCAGGGTGGTAATACATCTCCAATAAAATCTGTCAATCCAAAGGAAAGACATGTGGCCATATTCTTTTCATAGATAATGGCTGCTGTTTATCCCTTTATTTGGCAGATTACTGTTAACAAGTTGTACTGTCTTCTCATTAAGAGGCTTAGTGAAGTCTCTGTAATTTGTCCTCTGCGACAAGGGGAGACAAGAGTAACACCATGCTGTGCTGGGTACTTACTGCCACCCACAACAGGGCTTGGCAGCCTTACCAACATAATGCAAGTGAGTGTTTTAAAGAAAACAGAATTCATTTGTAGCTGTCATGCAGTTATGCTCTGATTCTGAAATGCATCAAACAGTAATGATATCTGCCATTTAAGGTGTCTGTTCTCCTGGAAGAAAGAGTTAACATGGGTGGCTGAAAGCTAGATTTACTTGCAGAGGCCCAGAAATGCAGAATTTAGATGTGGCAGGGACCTCAGTGGCTATCTGAACTAATCCATTCTGACAAGACACCCTCATTCCAACATGCTTGACAAGTGGTCATGTTTTCTTGGTTTGAAGACTTCTAAGATAAATAAACCTTTCCAATCAGCCATTCCACTTTTGGAGAGCACTAAAGTATTACAGATATTTAACTGACATTATTCCTGTATTGGTCTCTGCAACGCTCCCCCTTTGCTTGAGATTTTACTATCTAGTAAGATATATAACCCTTCTAACATATTAGTCTTTCATATACTTGAAGATAGCCACCATGCCTCCTGATGACTTTTCTTAGGCTAAGCACCCCGATTCCCTCAATCAATCTTGAGTGAACATGGACAGAGGACCCCACCCACCCACCCTGGGTGCCTTCTCCTGGATACCCTCCAATTTGTCTATAGTATTCTTAAACCATGGTGCTCAGGATTGAACACAACAGTCCAGATGGGAAGTCATGAAGGCAGAATACAATAGGGCCATCACTTCTTTATTTCTAGAAACTATACTTTTAAGAGGCTGCTATGTAGAACAATGAATGAAGTACCAGATTTGGAGTTAGGGAAGACTCGAATTAAAAAATCTGGTCTCAGACACTTGCTAGCTATGTGACCCATGGCAAATTACTTAAATTCAGTTTGCTTATTTTTTCTCATCTATAAAATGGAGATAATAATAGCACTTACCTCCTAGAGCTGTTATGAAGCTCAAATGAGATATCTATAAAATGTTTAGCATACTGCTTGGCACATTTTAGGTGCCATATAAATGAAAATGATGATGAAGATGATCTTAATGAAGTCCAAGATGAGCTTTTCTGGCTGCCATTGATTCAGTCTGATCCTGCATTCCACTAAACTCTCAGACATTTTGTAGGCAAACTGCTGCTTCAAAGACTTTTATATAAATTATTTTAAATAAACCTTTACTTTTCTCCTCCTTAAATGAAATCTTACCAGATCTGGGGTAATTCTCTGGCTTGCATAGATACCTCTGGATGCTCACTGTATTCCAATCTGCTGCCTTTTCCTCGAAGTATCCACAGACTGGATGAGCACAGCCTTTATCTGAGTCACTGATGAAAATGTTAACTGACACAGAACCAGAGATCCCTAGTTTTTCCACTGATAACCACTCATTGCACTAAATCCTGACTTCTCTTTAAATCCAGAAATCTGGCCAGTTCAAAACCCATCAATGCCATTATCATCTATTTCTTATTCTCCATCTTTTTGCATTAGAATTATATTTTGGAATAGTGCTTTTAAAAATCTCCCCCAAAAGAAAACATAGGCTATGAAAGAGTTCCATAGAATTCCATGTCTCCAGAGCATTAGGAAAGAAGGATTGTAGGGTCCTGATACTATATATGAATTTTAATGGACATTTTTGAGTTTATAGGCTTCTTGAATTAGCTACATTTTATATTCAATATTAGAAGGTCAAGGTTAATAAGCTATATATATGTATATATACAACACATATATGTGTATATATATGCATACCTATATATATAGTCTATTAACCTTGTATGCGAATGCACACTAATAATGTAGTTGTTGGTGGCTTGTGTTGATTCCACTAACAGGTTTCTCTGAAATGCTGTTGCTGCTTACATCTATAGTTCATGTCTGTGACAAATGATTATTCTTCAGAGAGAGTTATTGTTCTTTTGTGACTTTGCCTGGTCAATACGCATGAGAATACTGACATTCATTAGTTCTTTGGTGCATCCAGACCAAAACCATATACATAGCTAGAATGCAACCCCCCAAAATACCTTTTTTCCCATACCTATCAATCACCCTACTCTCTCCCTCAGCTACATCAATGAGAAGTCTATCAGATGTCTTTAATAGTTGGATTTGGTAAATAGATTCATGCACTCCTGTCACACTCCAGGAATCTCGAATCAGGTCATACAAATGATCTTGAACCACAGATAAACTTTAAGGAACCATAACAAGATTGAGAGAGACAGAGTAGAGCTGGAAACTTTTCCCCAGGATCCCCCATCCCAATATCCCTATCCTTTTTCGTACCCAATCCTCATAAATAAACATTTACAAAATTAAGATATGAGCAAGTTGAGATATAAAGTCCATAGGAGAAAGAACAATATTAAAACTGGTTACTTGTAGAACAGAACTATCAAATTAACTGCCCATAGTAGCAGCTAATGTAGTCTGAACCAGATTAAAATGTAATTGAGAAACATTTAATAAAATAAATGAACACAATACATCAAAACAATGTTAATTTGTCATTTTCTAAGTTAATAATCAGCAGGAAAAGATACAGTTCTTCTGAGTTTGACATGGCTGTCGTAGATAGCATTTTGGTTGAGGTAAGGAGTAAATTCAAGGCATAGAAGAAAAACTCCATGCACATACAAGGTGTCAGGGGAGCATTGAATTAAAGATTAGATTTTCCTTATATATAAATTAGCCCAACTCCTTCCCTTTGCAGATAAGGAACCCAGAGGCCCATAGGGCTTAACTGACTTAGTTGCCATCACACCC
Source organism: Monodelphis domestica (assembly GCF_027887165.1). Lineage (NCBI taxonomy): Eukaryota > Metazoa > Chordata > Mammalia > Didelphimorphia > Didelphidae > Monodelphis > Monodelphis domestica. The sequence continues at coordinate 39,433,041 of NC_077227.1, forward strand.
AGCCAGGAGGTGTCAGAGTTCAGATTGAAACCCAAATCCTCATATCCCAAATTCAATAACTTTCCCCATATACTACAATGGCAAATCTTCCAATTTGGCTGAAGCACAGAGCTCATAGAAAGGAAAAGTATGGTATCAGATTCAAAAGATGACCTAGCAATAAAAGTTGGAGGTTGCTTAGCTCAGATCTCTTCATTTCTTACCTGGCTGACTTTTCCACCTGTAGGGGATACCTTTCCCAGTATTCTTTTCCTTCCTTCTCTTTTCAGCTTCCTTTTGTGTGTTTTCTCCCATTTTAATGTAAGCTGCTTGAGGGCAACGATATTTTTTTTCTTTAATATATTCATTCCCTAGCATTTGGAGCACACACACACACATATTCACTCTTTTTTATTCATTATTTATTGGTTACATTAAAATTCCCAAGTATCTTCCTCTCTCCCCCTTCCCCACACTAAAAAAAGATATCATTTGACCAAAAAAGGTATGAATAAACTATAGCTTTCAGGTTTCTATTCATTAGTTCTTTATCTGGAGGTAGATTTTTACAAGTTATTTTTGAAACACTAATTCTATAGCTGTATATAATGTTTTCTTGGTTCTACTCATTTTGCTTTTTATAATTTTATGTAGGTCTTTCCATTAAAAAAATAACCTGCTCATCATTTCTTCAAGTATGGTAGTTGAAGAATCCTGGCACCAAGCTATGTAGATGTTAAATGTAGGTCTTTGACATTATAAAGGAGCTACACAAATTGTCTGCAGACTGCAGATAATAATAGAGGCTTAATTTTTAAGTTCCACAAAATTTAAGTCCCATCCAATTTAAGGATTTAGAAGTCAATCATGTAAAATATTACAAATATATCCATAAGTCTGGTCCATGAACCCTTTGTTCATTAGAGTCAGTTTTGAATACATCTTTAATACCTTCATGATTCATTATAACTGAAACCCTTTAGTAGTATTCTATCATAATCATATACCACAACTTTACTTGTTCAGTCATTTCCCAATTGATAGACATCCTTTCATCCTTTCAATTTCTAGTTCATTCCAACCACAAAGAAAGCCTCTATAAATATTTTAGAATATGTAGGTTCTTTTCCCTTTTTCCTGATTACTGAGGGAAACAGACCAGACAGCAGTATTGGTGGGTCTGAGTATACATAGTTTTATAACACTCTGGCCACAGTTCCAGATTGCTTTCCAAAAATTGATGGAACAGTTCAGTTTCACCAACAATGTATTAGTGTCCCCATTTTCCCACATCCTCTCCAACATTTGTCATTTTGACATATATTATTGAATACCTGAATTTCAGGTACTATGAGAAACCAATGGAGGAAAACATTTTTATGTAATAGGACCTCTAGTTTCTGACTAATTCTGGTTTTATGATCCTGGAGAAGTGATTTAATCTTTCATATTATCTATTTAAGAAACATGTCAAAAGTTTTTATCTTCAATGACAACAGGAGTTTCCTCACCGATATTCACGACACCAATGAAATTAAAGATGTATTCTCCTCCCCCTCCTCCCCCAAGGAGTCATCTATGGAGCATTCAGATTAAAAAGTCATTTGGCCACAGTCATACAATTATCATTGTTAAGCTTTGAATTCAGATCTCCCAGGTACATCTCTGCCAATTATAACAATCTGCCAATGGAGGTGATATTTTGATTTGTGATCTAAGTATAGATCAAGTAGAGGTTTCTCCTAAAGTTTTTGTTCAACTTTATACAGAACTTCAAGGTTTGTAAAATGTCTTATAAATATTATCTCATTTGATCCCCACAACAACCCTTGGAGTTAGGTGCTATTATTATCCATATTTTGCTGATGACAGACTCTTTCAGGGTGACACAGTTAGGAAGTATCTGTCAGGATTTGAACTTCAGTCTTTCTGACTCCACTTCCTGCATTCTATCAATTTTGCCTCCTAGATGCTTCCTTCCTTTAGTTGGAAATTATATTTATTATTTTTATTTATTTTTAGATGAGAGCTGTCAGTATGTTACTTGTCATAGAGATCAAGAGGGAAGGACTCATCCCTACCCTGATAGCTGGCTACTGTAAGTTTGCTTTGCAACAGGGGTCTCTGGAGACCAACCAACCTCATCATTGCACATGCTGAATGGACTGGAAAGACAGATGGTAATCTAATTTCAGCATGTTGGTTGGCTGATGAATTTTCATATACAGTATTTAGTTTACCCAACCTTCTGTGCACAGGAGAAAGGGCCGTGGAAAGAAGTCAGTCTAAGTTGAGTTCATGAATGACAACAGTTGGGATCAGGCAGTGGGCGGAAGAATGAAGGAAGATGCTATAACTAAAAGGGAGAGAATACAGGTGGTGAGCAGCAGAGGTTATGGAAGCAAAAATGAATCCCAGCTGCCTACAACAGCTGTGAAATAATACCAAACCTTAAAGGGACCATTCAGGTCCTGTAGTTCAATATCACTCTCCAAGTTATAGAGAAAGAGACCAGGGATCATAAAGAGGACAGGACTTATTCAAGGACACACAGACCCAGTTAGTAAGCCAAGACTAGATGCTATTTCATTCATTCTTGTCATGGTTCTTTCCACTGTAATTCACAGATAATGCCTCTCAAGAGATGTCCCAAAATCTATCTAATGGAGAAGAGGCAAAAAAGATGGACTATAGTGCAAATAGTTAAAGGTGGAACAGAGAATTGAGGCATCAGAAAGAAGGAAACATAAGAGAAAAGAGTTGCAAAAGAGGTTCTTAAGGACAAGGAATGGAGGAAAGTAAAGAAGAGATCAGAATAAGAACAAATGTGTGGAATAGAACCAGAAGGCTAATGGAGACAGCAAAGGTTGACTGCTCTTGATATCTGCAGCCAAAAGCATTCAGTCCTCAACCTTTCCACAGAAAATCATCATTGGGTATTATTAGTTGGTTCAATGGATAAAGAGCCAGTCCTGGAACCAGGAAGTCCTCAGTTGAAATCTGGCCTCAGATAATTCTTAGCTGTGTGACCCTTGAAAAATCACTTAACTCCAATTGCCTAGTCCTTAAGTCTATTTAAACATCATATCCCCCAAGTAAAATGTAAACTCTTTTAAGGAAAGATTGTGTTATTTTTTTAATCTTTGTGTTTCAAACTCCCAGCATAGTGTTTTACATATAATAGATGCTCAATTGATAATAACTGATTTTGAATATGGTCCAGGCCTTTATTCTAACACAGTTAAGGCATAATATCTTTGTTTTATTGACAAGGAAACTAAAATTCAGAGAAATAGTGAAATATTTAATGTCTCATGGCCAATATGTACTGGACCAGGACTAGAACTAGAACATTTCCAGTAGCCCATTGTGACTGAAGACCAGAGAGAAAATGAGATTTCCCAAAGTCATATTAAGAGAGAAAGAAGAGAGGACTGAGGAAATTGCAGAAGTACCTCAGAGGGAGTAGATCTGTGAATAAATAATTTTGTTGTGGATCAATCATTTAAAATTCAATCAAAAGTCCCTGCTTTAATTTTCTTCACTGTTAAAAGGTTGTTTTTATTCTTTTTTCAATGCATGAGAAGGAGAATTAATTACCTTCCTGACTGGAACACTTTCTATATGCACTAGTCTTGGAAATCTTGATTTTAACCATTCTGAGGTTAGGGTTCTGGGAAAAGCAAAGGGGAAAGTGCTGTGTAATTGCCAAAGTAGGATCAATTTATAGAATTCAAATATAGAATGTTATAGTATATTATATCAAAATAAAACCCACAGTCTCTAATATGTATGAACAATAATCAAAATAAACAGCTCTCCTAACTCAGGAGAGCAAATCTTATGCATATTTCCAATGAGGCTTGATTAGAAGAAACACATGAGTGGCACATAGCTTCAGAAGAGTATGCCATATTGAAAAGAAGTGGGATGAGGTAAAAAGAGGGGAAGCTAGTACTGTGAATGAAGGAGATACCATTCTTTGAGGAAATCCTCTAACTAAAAGCATGGCAGAGAGCATTTAGGTGAAGATCAATGGAGGAAGAAACAATAGGTATGTTATGATCCAAGAATGCTTCAAACCATCTCAATAGGAGGAAATACATGAAGACAAAGGAGTTCAGGAAGCATATCACAAGCATGGCACAGAGTCATGTTATAGTAAGTAATAGAGGCATTATTTATTCAAATAATTGCTGCTTCCCTGTCTCTCTCTGTCTCTGTCTCTTTCTCTTGCTCTCTCTTTCACTCTCCTAAAAAAAAGAGATCATAGACTTCCATGTGCAAAAATATTCTCCATTTTACTCCATTTTATTTTTCATAACCTCAATGATCAGTCCAATAGTTTCCTTGCATATAGTAATAATGATGATAATAATAACATCTCTGTTACTCTTAAATGATTGTAAAACAGTTTACTAAATTGTATGTATTTTGTTTTATCTTTACAACTTCCTGGAAGATAGGTGTTATTATTATTCCCATTTTATAAGTGAGGGAATTGAGGGAGGCAGAGGTTGAATGACTTGCATAGGGTCATACAACTAGTAAGTGTTTGAGGCCAGATGTGAACTCAGGTCCCTTTGACTTGATAATATTCTATCCACTGAGTCCCCTTAAGCATTAGGTGTATCAATTGAATTGAGTTGCTCAGAAGTGTAGTACAAGAGTGTCCCAATACTTTCTCAGTCCCCCTATTAAATGCCCAAACACTTTTTTCTATTAATCTATTAATAAATAAGAGTGCCCATTATATTCCAGGCATTATTCTAGGTATTGGGGATACAAGTACAAAGAATAAAACAAAAATACCCACCCATATGAAGGGATTATGTTCTTTTTAAAAACAATTGCAAGTGAATCTCTGGAAATAAGAAACCTGCATTAGAACCATAGGATAATTTGAGAATCAGGAAAAATTTCCTAAGGAAAAAAATTAGAAACCATCTCAGAGCTCTTCTGGGCTTTTAGAAATCAACTTTATGGAGGAAAAGGAAAAACCAGTAAGATTGTGTCCCCACTACCTTTCTCATTTTGGATTTTATATATCCAACATGAAAGAATATGAAGAGATGACAATGGATTCCATAAAATGGGATGACACAGACATCTATCTACATTGGATGATGCAACAAATGGTTACTGAGTACCTAGCATTTTTTTTAAACCCTTACCTACTGTCTTGGAGTCAATACTGTGTATTGGCTCCAAGGCAGAAGAGTGGTAAGGGCTAGGCAATGGGGGTCAAGTGACTTGCCCAGGGTCACACAGCTGGGTTGTACCTAGCATTTTTAAAGCCTTGGAAGGGGGGAAGAACAAAATAAGATATAACCTCTATCCATATACAGTTTATTATCCAGGGGGATACAAAGAGTTAGGTAGATATAACTAGCAAACAAAGCAGAATTGGAAAGTGAGCTAAGCTAGCCACTTTGTTAGTGGGGAGAGATTGTTGTCAGCTCCTCTGAAGAATGGGCCTGAGAACAGTAAAACTCAGGTAGGAATTAGGTAGAAATTGGCAGGAGTGTGAGACCTGGGGGAACGGGAAATTAACTTAGAGCCAAGTGGATAGACTCGGGCTCATCTGGAGCAGAGAGTCAACAAATAGATATTAAAGCATCTACTATATGCTAGATACCAAGCTAGGTGGTAAGAATTTGAAGGTGAAAAATAACTTAGACTCTCTTCTCAAGTAGTTTACATTTCACTATGGGGATGTGACATTAATACATAGGATGGAGAGAAGGGGAGGCAGAAGAACCCTAATGTAACATCCAATTGGAAAAGGCTTCAAAAGTTTCTTCCACATGGATATTTCATTTGTCATCAGGTAGAACATAGAATTTGGGCCTCAAGCCAATAGCATTAGAGAAAAACACCTGCTACCTGCCAGGTCTTCTCCTTAGAAATCTAAGAGAATTCATATATTGCCTCACACTGGGAGAATAATATCAGAGTATCAATACACACAGATAACAACAGTATACAAGGTTGGATGTTAGGGGATGAAGAAGAATCCAAAATACTTTTAGGCAATGCAAAGAGATGAAGATTAATGTCAGCTGAGAAGTCCAGAGAGGCTTTGAGGAGGGGGTGGCACATGAATTGAGCTTAGAAGGAAGATAAGAATTCTACGAGGGAAAGAGGGAAAGAGAATATATTATAGGTATATGTAATAGCCTGGCAAAGAAATTTAATGCAAAATTCAGAAAAAAAAAATTCCTCAAAGGAAGTTATGTGAAAGAAATGCTGGAATCAGATCATTCAGCTCCTTAATTACAAGCCTCAATAGTTGTATTTTGTCCTAGAGGCCAACAGAAAGTCTCTGAAGACTTTAGATCAAGGGAATACTATGGTCAGATCTGTGTTTTAGGAAAGTTATTTTGGCAGTCGTATAAAGGACAGATTGAGAATGGGAGAGATTAGATTCTGGCCTCTGGAATGTCTCAAGTCCTGAGGCTGGAAGAATCTCCCTCTGTAAGGACAGCTCTTGGCATAACCAAGGACATGAGAATAAAATGCAGAGCTGAGGTTCCATTACCCCAGCACTCATGGCACACAAAGCCATCTCCCTTTCCCATTGCTCCCCACTCTCTGTCATCTCTTTCCTCATATTTTCATAATGCTCTGGGTTGAGGTTCAGTCAGTGGAGATCTTGATTCAAAGACAAACCCATCATCCTCCTTTCTTAGGCTACAAATACAATGAGACATGAGGTCATGTTGGTATACACTGATTGTGGGGCAGAGGCAGAGCTTTTGCCAGTTTCTGTGATTTCTGTTATTAATATTCAGTTAAGTTTGAAGAAAGTAATTATATTCCATTCATTCTCCACCAGCTGGTATTTACTTCATCCTCCATCAGGCATCAACAGAGCATGGGGCTGCAAGACAGAAATATTACTCTGGCAAGCATAAATATTTCATTTTTCACACCACAAATGCGTTGATGATTTATTAATTAGCCTAAAGGCCTGCTGCTTCTGCATAACTGAGGAGGAAAACAATTATGCTCTGCTCTGACGACTGAGAGCATCTGGGACCCTCTCAACAACTCCACTCTGACCAGCAGCAGATCTGAAGCCTAGAAAACAGCTTCTAGGAGGCCCAGAACAAAATTATTACTAGAAACCACAGATATTTATTTATTGCCCCTCAGCCCAGCCTCTGTGACAAGTGCTGCAGAATGCCAAATCAAGTTACGCAGGCCCAGGTTTTATGGGCCTTTCCTAGGACTGGAGCTCTGACTTATGAGTGGCACAGCCTCTGAGAAATATCTTATTCTTCTTTGCATCTCCATGCCTGCCCACACACAAACAGACACACACACCTCTGCAATGCCAAGCTTGCTCTTGTGCACATGGTAGGTGCTTAATAGCTATTTGTCTAATTGAATCACAGGACTGGTGTAGACTGTGGTCTGAATCACTTAGATTAACTGGAATAATCATTGCTTCACTTCCCCTGGTGCTGTGTATGAAAAGAAAAAAAAATGGATGGGTAAGGGGAGAGGGGCAATTTGAATGACTTTTTTCGTTTCCCATGAAGTGAATCTCAATCTGTTTCGAAGAGGTCTGAGATAACAAAGCATTAGAGAAGGAGATGAAGGAAGGAAGGAAGGAAGGAAGGAAGGAAGGAAGGAAGGAAGGAAGGAAGGAAGGAAGGAAGGAAGGAAGGAAGGAAGGAAGGAAGGAAGGAAGGAAGGAAGGAAGGGATATAGGGGAAGGAAAGGGGAGAAATATGTATTTATTAAACATCTACTATTTTCCAGGCATTGGTTTTTTAAATAATATTTTTAAAATATTATTTCATTTGATAAGAAAGGCTTTATTTTTCTCTTTATATAGATTCTTCTAGATTTTATGCTAGTCCTTGATTCTAAAGCAGATTTCTTGGAAACATTATATTTCCCAGCTCCCCTGAAATCAAATGCCAGGAAATTAATTAGAGGGCCAATGAGCTCCAAGGACACTATCTACATGGAGAAAAGGAGGGTCAGAGAGCTTTGGCCTCAGTCAAAGCAGTCACAAACCCTAGTCCTGTCCTAGGTTGTCAGTTATTTCTAACAACATTATGAGCAAGGCATGAAGGTAGAAGTATAGATCCTGAAGAGAGTTCTGGCCTTGGAGTCAGGAAAATCTGGGTTGAAATCTAACCTCTGACATTGACTAAGTGTATGACCAATGCAACGCCATTCAATCTCTACCAATCTCAAGAAACTTTCTAGGACTCATTTATTAATTTAGAAAATGTAGCTGGGGCAGCAGGATGGCTCAGTGATTAGAGCACTGGACCTGGAGTCAGGGACACCTCAGTTCAATTCCAGCCTCCAATATTTACTAGAAGAATGACTCACGGAAATAAAATTAACCTCCATGACTGAACAAAGCAAAAATTGTAGGAATATAAGTTAGGGATAGACTGGTTTCAAGGATTAGTTAGAAGAAGGGAATTTTGATACAAGCCCTCGGAGAAGATTCGGGGAAGGAGAGAGGAATTGTGGGAGTTTGAACTGATAATAACTGACTTTCTTCCTTCTGGGATTTCCACTGAACTAGAAGGAGGTTTGACTCTCTTGCCTGAATTTCCACCAAGCTGAAGGAGGTTTGCTCTGAGAAATTTTCCCTAGATAGTCAAAATTTTGTGGAGAAATTTTTGATTTCTTGGTAGAAAATTTACTTGGAAAGATCCATTTTTCCTCAGTCCAAAGATCATCTGCCACTGATTCATCTACCAGAAATCCTCTTGGGTTAAGGTAATCCAAAGATTTCCATCTGTGACTTTGGGTTTCTTAGTGTAGCCAAACCCAGGCTTTCCCTTTCCTCTTTTTTTTAATCACTAGTGGGCAGATACGGTTAGAGTCAGAGAGTGTATTGGGGTTTTTGTGTTTTAGATAGAGGAGGGAGCTGTAGGCAAGGACCAGAAAAGAAACAGAAGGCTCTCCTTTCTCAGGAGACTTAGAAGTTGAGTAGAGTAAGTTTTTAAGAGTGTTAAGGTCTTACCTAACAGTTTTTCTTATTCCCTTTATAGGAATATAGGAATAAGGAATAAGGAAAAACTTTGTTGTTTTGTTTGTTCGATTTTTTATAAGCCAAGGGGTTTGTGCTTTATTGGCTGGGGAGTTCCTAGGTGGGTTGTATCATCTCACATCTCTCTAGGACAGTTCCCCATTACAAAATTATCCACTTTGGGTGAAGGAAGCTTCTGTCTAGGAATTCCTTGGTTAATAAAATTAAAAAAATATTCCTCATTTATTCACTCAAATACTTGAGTCCCTTAGAGGCAGATATGTTGCTGAAAACATGGTGGACCTAGATCCAAGAGTGCTAGGCTGGAGTTGTAGTTCTGCCCTTACTAGTTTTGTGACTTTGAATAAGTCATTTCATTTCTCTACACCTCATTTTTCTTAACTGCTAGATTATATATATATATATATATATATATATATATATACACACACACACACACACACACACATATATATATACATATATACTACAAAATATGTGAATAATACTATTCACATGACTACCTCATGTACTAGTTAGGAGAATTAAATGAGATGACATCTATAAATACAGTTGAGTAGGGTGAGGCACTAGATCTGAGGTTCTATTGGTATAGGTAATTCCCTCTACCTATGCAGATGGGTACTTTCTCTTCCACTCCTAGACTTGTAGTTGCCAAGAGTGCTCAGAAGTAAAGTGAGTTTCTCAAAGTCATATAACCAATATGTATCCGAGGAAGTTTTTAACCCAGGTCTTCCAAGCTAAAGGGAAGCTAACTTAAGGACTAATCTTCACAAGGCAGCTGGGTTGCACAGTGGATAGAGCACAAGTCCTGGAGTTTGGAGGAACTGGGTTCAAATCTAGCCTCAGACACTTCTTACCTGTGTGACCCTGGGCATGTCACTTATCCCCTGTGCCTAGCCTTTTTCTTTCTGTCTTGGAATTTTTAATAACTCAGAAAGTAAGGATTTATTTTTTAAAAAAGAGTGAATGGTGGAAGAGTAGAATCTGGAGAGGATGAAGGATGACTGATCTGAGGCCATTCCTCAAATTAGAGGTTCCAGAAGGAATTCACCACTGGGGAAAGTGGGGCCAATGAATAAAGTTATTTGGTTTATTCAAAAGATCAATATACCTTTTTCTATTTTTCTTAAAATCTTGTTTCCATGAAAGGAGTTTTCTTCTGTGACTATTATAAAGATGTCAATCTTAATAACTGTTGGGAAAAAAATTTATGAGCAGCATTTTCATTAATGACATCATGTTCCGAGAAACCTTGAAGCAAAAAAACAAAAAACAAAACAAAAGCACAAACCTATACAAGAATGTAATCACTATTAGGTAATTATTTTTAAATTATAAATATGAAAACTAGAAAGGATTTTATTAATGAATACATAACTGTAGCTGTTACATTGTATTGTTATGTATAAGATTTGTTTCTATTTTGTCATAAAACTATGATGAATTCTTAATTTTATTTGACTAAAATGTGAGCTACAATTTTTCGCACAGATGGTTTTGTGAAAAGGGTTGGTGCTGTATTTTTTTAATAAGGGGTGAGCATTGTTAAACAGATGTTTGTATGCCATACTCCTCAAGAGACCGGATTACTCCCTGTCCCCAGATTAGACTTTGGCTATAGGAGAGGGGCAAGAACTCATATATGAGAAGTAAAAAGATCACTCTACTTGGAGGCAGAATGTTTGGGCTTGACTTTGATTTGATATGCATGCACAAGCTATGCAGCAGAGGCCAGGGCTTTTAGCCTCCTGCTGGTGCAGTTTCCTTATCTGTAAAATAGGGAGGATGAAGGACTCAGCTAGTTAAGTGTCTGAGGTAGGATTCCTAGACCAGCACTCCATTTCCTCTGTGAAAAGAATAGATTATGAACAAGTATATTTCTCGTTGTTTGGGGGTTTTGTGGGGAAAGTATTTCAAGAACCACAAAATATTTTTGACAGGTAAGTTAGTATTATGACCTTCCTAATGCCATGTAAACCATACAGCTAATTCAGTGATATTCAGTTCTCTCTCATTTATTATTAATAATAACTGAAATAATAATTTAGTTATATAGTGCTTTAAAGTTGGTGAAGTACATTACAAATATTATCTAATTTATCCCCACAACAGCCTTGGGAAGCAGGTGATATTATTATTCCTACTTTGCAAATGAGAAAACAGAATGAGACAGCGGGAAAGTAACTTTCCCAGAGTCACATAGGTAGGAAAGTGTCTGAAGCCACATTTAGTCTTCTTAATTCCAGGTTCAGTGCTCTGGAAACCACTTAAACTCTCATAGACTCCTCATAGATTTTGTTCTAAAACATCAAGTTTCTTCCATCAAGGTATTTTTAGAAGGGTGAGATTATCTTGTAGGTAGAATAGTAAAGAAGGAATTGTCAGAAAACTAGGTGGCCCATGTTAATTTTTTTCTGTGGTTGAGACTGAAATATATTAATTGTGGTGGTCACCAGGGATTTAATTTCTAAATCCCAAAATGATTTACTAAAGTAAATGGAATTTATGGAAGTTTATGTACAATATTTACAATAGAAGGAAGATATTAAGGAATAAGAGAGAGAGAAAACTCTGGCTTCTTCTGATACCAGTTAGAATCTCTAAGTTCCAGCCAGTGGAAGAGAATCTCAAGAAGATGGGCCTTACCTGGAGGCTTTTTGCCTCCAGAAAGACAGGGTCACTAAGTCAGCTTTTCACTCACCAACGTTGACAGTCTAAAAGAAGTCTGGGTGACTGCCTTCTGGCCACTCCTCAAGGGTCTGTCTTTCAGTTGCTCCTCAGAGTCTCCAAATGACTGGCAAATGTCTGAATCTGAATGTCTGAATGTCTGAATCCAAATGAATGATCGACCAATCTGCCTTTTGGTCCTTTTTTTAAAGATCTTTTTCTCTTGTGTCACTCCCCTAAATTTCACATCTACCAATCATAGCAAACGCTTTTCTCCAGGACTGCCCATTCTTTAGTTCTCACCTTCTTTGGTTAGATTATATCTTTTTGGGTTACTTAACACCTCTTTTGGTAAGTTCACCTTTTGTAGTTACCTAACACCTTTTTGTGGTTAACTCACCTTTTGTAGTTACTTAATACCTTTTTGTAGTTAAAATCTAAAAATAGATTGTAGCTTACAATTCTAGCTTCAATATAAAAGAACTAAGTATCTTCATTGTTACAATCAGAAGATTACAGTTTTATCTTCACAATAAAGAAAGAGCTAAGTATCTTCATTGTTATAATCAGGGGAGAGCTAAATCCAGTCTTCACACCCAGTGGATAGAACTTCAAATCTGGAGCCAGGAGGTTCTGGCTCAGATCTGACCTCAGATACCTCCTTGTTCTGTGAACCTGGTCAAGTCACTTAATGGTGATTGCCTAGTCCTTTCTGCTCTTCTGCCTTGGAACCCATACTTTCCATTAATTCCAAGACCAAAAATAGAGGAGAACAAGAGCAACTAGAAGGAGGAGGAGGAGGAGGATTTGTCATTCATAAAGTACCTACTAGGTGCCAGACACTTTACAAAATGGGAAACATTTCATCTCCACAAGAGCCTTTATGCCACCTAGAGAAGAGAGCTCAAAAGTCAAATGGAGCCCAAGGTTAAATCCTATTCAATTTCTCCAACACCAAATGAGCACTCCTGTGTTAGGCACCTCGACAATGTGTTGGGAATACTGAGACAAAAATCATATGATCCCTGCCCTCAGTGGGCTAAACTCAATTTGGGGAATACATCATGTTCATAGACAATAAATGTGAGATATAGACATAGGAAAGGACTGTGATTCCATTAACACTGGGAACTTCCAGGTAAAGAACTTACCTTTATTAATGTAGATGGACAACTTCCCTGTGACTTCATAAACTGCCTGATGCCATGCATTCTTTCTAATCTTCTTATGCCCACCCCTTCCCTGTCCTCTTTGACCTAGTGACATTGGTCTCCTGGAACAAGATACTCCATATACCAGTTCTGGGTATTTTCACTGGCTGCCTCCATTCCCATCGTATATTCCCTTCCCTATGCCTCCTAGCTCCTCTAACTTCCTCCAAGTCTCAAATAAAATCCCACCTTCTACAGGAAGCATTTCCCCAACTCCTTTAAGCTCTTTCCACTGATTATTTCCAGTTTACCCTGTATATGGGTTGTTTGCATATATTTGTTTGAAAACTGCCTGTCTTATTAAATTAAGGAATCTTCAACATCTGGGATTGGAGGACAAACCTTTGTATGTATTCCCAGCAATTAGCACAGTGCCTAGCACATAGTAGGTGCTGAATACAATTTTTGAACTTACTGACATGGTTAAATGAGTTGCTCAAGGTCTCACTGGTTGCAGATGACTGGTACAATCTCTTCCACACAAGTAAAGAAACAGTAATTAGAGCCCCTTTCCTCTGACACCAAGTACAACATTCATTCCAGTGCCTCCATTATTCTTAAGACCTTACAACCCTCTTCATGCCCCATCCCCATTTATGTATCTTCTTCTGACTTTCAATTGATTATCCCAACAGCTCTCTGACCTGGGAAATGAACATGCTGACCAGCCAACAGAAGTTCACTTGGCATCTCTCTTTCTGTGCATCAAGTGAATAAATTGACAATCTGCTTTGTCAATCAGGCTCGTTTGAGTTTTGTTAGTGCAAACTCATGCCCATGGAGCCTAATTACCATTGTATGAATGGACAGAATTGAGTTTCTGAACCTGCAAAGCTAAGGGCCAGACTAAGGGTCATGGCTTCTCCACTAACAAGCAGGTGCTCTCTAAAGGCCAGCTGGGAACATCTTGCCAAATAGAATATTAGTACCCCTCCTGGAGGACAATGGAGTATTTATTCCATGGCCAGAAAGGATGGGGAACCTGTATTTTTTCCTCGCTTTTCTAGGAAACAGGGAAGTCTTTTCATTCTTGCTGACCGTCAGAGTTGCTTTCATCTGGCACTTGCTGGACATCAGACAGGAATTGGAGGAGAGGAATCCCTGCTCAATTATGCTTCTAGAATTAGTCTATGTAGTGGCACCATGGAACAATGGATAGAGAACCCAACTTGGAGTCATAAGACTCCAGAGGCCAAACACTATTTCTGCTCTTTACTGAATGTGTGATCTCAGGAAAATCACTGAAACTCCCTGGGCCTGTGTTTTCTCATATTTAAAATGAGAAAGGTGAAATAGATCACCAGTCAGGTCCCTGACAGCTTTGATCATAAATGTTAAATGTTATTTTTGTGCAGAGAGCTGAGTAGCTACGGATGCTTTTATATCTGATACAGAAGGCATCTGGGATCCACTGTAGTTTATGGAGAAGGCTGTGGGGGAAGGGGTAATGGTTAAAGTTATGCTTTAGGAAATACTTTTACCATTTGGAAGACAGATTGGAATGGGCAGACTAGATACCGGAAGACCAATTAAGAAGTTATTGCAATAGTGGGGGGGGGGTGGAATTGATGAGGTGTTGTCAGTGCGAATGGAGAGAAAGCAGAGTTTGTCTTTAGAAGAGATCTTAGTCAGCAGCAAAGTGGTCCAATGGATAGAGAGCTGGCTTGGAGTTAGGAAGACCTGATTTGAAATTTGACCTCTCACCCTTGCTACCTACCTATGTGACCTTCAATAAGTTCCAAAGCTGTTTGTCTCAAATTACTCAATTGTCAAATGAGAGTAATATAGCACTTAACTTGCAGAGTTGTTGTGAGAGTCAAATTAAGTAGTATTTGTGACATACTTAGCATAGTACCTGGCACAGAATAAGCCTTTAACAATGCTAGCTCTCATTATAATGTTTCACACTGCAACGGATTCTCCTTTGAGCAATGCATAGACAGTAGGGGAAGCTTTTAATAGATGTCTGTGATATGTCTGCCAATCAGAGAATTGCTAGAGAATTCTGGAGACACCAACAAAAAATGTGTTGTGTTCCCTGCTTTAAGGAACATACAGTCCAGTGATTGCGTAGTGATGGTTCAGTGAGTAAGATGGGCATAATAAAAATGACTCTTCCCTCTGTCATACATTAAGGCTTGAAATTAGGGAGCATTTAGCATACTTCAGGGAAAAGGCACTAAAGTTAGAGGGCTCATCTTGGGGTCAACTTACCTGTATTTGCATCCCAGGTCTACCACTTACTATGTGGCCTTAGACACATCCCCTCTCGGGGCTGAAGTTTCCCCAGCTTGGAAATGAGAAGGTTGAACAAGATTTCCAATTCCTCCTCCAACTTCTAGATTCCCTGACTTCCTTCAAGGCTTACATAAGAACCCTTGCTTTTTCCCTTTATTCCCAGGTGCTAGTGCCCTCTCCTATACATTACCTTCCATCTATTCTACTTATATCTGGCACAGATCTAGTGATTTCTGTATTTTTTTCTTATTAAACTATATTCTTTGAGGGCAAGAACAATGTTTTTGACTTTCGTTGTATCCTAGTTCTTAGCACCATTTCCAGCACATATCCATCTCCTAATAATAATGTTCTAGCTATTTATCAATAAACAATTGATCAGTTGATGTTATAGCAAGAGAATTGGACCTAGTATTTAGGAGACCCAGATCTGACTACAATGACTCTGGTGGTATGAAAATAAGTGGGTCACTTAAACTTTTTGAGCCTCAGTTGTTATTTTTTTAATAAAATAGGAATAATAATAATACCTTCACCTCATAGGACTGTCATTAAGACAACACGTTGTAAACACATGAATCTGAGTTATTTAAGAATCCTGAAATCTCATTATTTGGAAGAGACTTTCATATCCCACAGCTGACTCAGATGCAATCACACTCAGTCATTATCATTTGGCAGGCATCATATTTGTCACTGACGGTACAAGGACAGAAATGAAACAGAACCTCCTGCAAAGAGGCTACATTACATTGGAGAAAATAACCCATACACAGGTTATACAATATAGGTGGAAGACTAGTTTTGAATGGTACAACCTTGAATTTTTCCAATTTTAAAACTGCATTCCTATATATGGACTGATGTTTCTGGAATTTGAGGCAAATAAGGTTAGAGAAAAAGATATGGAGTGTTCCATTTTAGGGGAAGGGGAATAAGACGTTGAAGGATGAAATGTGTCAAATGCATTTCCAAAGGAACCATGTGGCAGTGAGATCACTAAAATTCTCACTGTGGGAATTGGGGGATTAGTATTCTTTTTTTCCCCATATGAAAGCCACGTTTCATTCATTCTATATAGCCCAAGCCCTTAAAGCAAGACGTAGTATGAAAGTGAAGCATCAGGGACCAAAATCTATGGTGTTCACAGATGGGATAAATAACTTCCAAGGTTCACATCACAAGAGGTTACAATTCCACAGTACTCTCAGCCAGTCACCTTTATCTAGGGATATTGTGTTTATTCCCAAGTGATATAGTTTAAGAGAAATTGGCAAATGTCCAGAGGAAAGGACTCAGGATGATCAGGTCGGTCCATGTCACATGAGGAGGGAACAGGGGCTATTTAGTCTATAGAAGACAGGCATGGAGTGGCTCAGAGAAAAGGAAAGTTCAATCAATGTTGTCAAATATTTGTATGACTGCCAGGTAAGAAGGAGTCTAGAATTAGTTTGTGTCCTCTAGAGAACAGAACAAGAATCAATGACTAAAAGTTACAAGCAGATAGATTTCAACTAAATGTAAGAGTTCCCAAAAAATGGAATCAGCTGTGTATGAGGTAATTATCATATCAATCAATCATCTATTATCCATCTTAATATGCACCCTGATTTGAACTTCATCACAAACCCTAAAAGATAGGAACTCATATTATCCCCTTTTAACTTATAAGGAAACTGAATATGGTGTGCTGGAGCCAGCTTGAATCAGCTCATGAGAGCCAATTGCTAGAGTTAGAAATGGCTTAGTGTGAGCTATATGCTATAAATCAAGGCTTGATTAATTGTCTTATTTAATTCTAAACAACAAAATAATGATGAAAATGTTAGTGCAGATAAAATTTAAAAGCATCTAATGTACACATTTTCAGAGATTTGATTATTAAATATTTACCAACATGTTCTCAAAAAAAAAATCAAAAGACACATTTGAACTCAAGTCCTCCTGAATCTAAATTCAACACCTTTCTCTTGTCCCATACAGCTGGTTATCATACAGAGACCAAATGAGCAATCTTCAGGATTCTAAGATCTATGCACTGGGTAAAAAGTTGGTGAGATGACTTCCAAGGTCTCTTCTAACTTTGACATTCACTGATATTTGGGGTTCTAAGAGTTACATTAGAATCTAAACATTAATAATTTGACTAATATTGAGCAGAATTATTCTACATAATGCTTAGACCTGCCTTGAATTGTACATTTTTGTTCTCTGCCAAGAATCTACCCTAGCTTTCACAGATGTCATCACATCCAATGGAGTATCTTTTTCCCAGAGCCAGCTGAACAATGGAAATCAACATTCAATATGGCAGGATCAGAAGTCAGAACCAGGGCTGGCCTCTAGCTTCTTGGCCCTGTTACAAGTTGGGCAATTACATTCTGTCTAATTAGACACCCCTTATAGCTCCAATTGGATATACAGTATTAGCTGCTTCACTTCCTGTCCTAAATAGCTCCCTATTAATCTATTACCCACTTCCCGAGGGTGTTGTGAGCCCTAATCAGTCACTGTTTGTAAACCCTGGAAAAAGGCACTTTGAGAAAGGATAAACATTTTTTCTTGCTCTCTTTCCATGCATAGCTCAGTTCCATGTTTTTTAGAAATGCCTCTGAGTCATAAAATTCTGAAAAATTTTATGAAGGGCCACACCCACTTTGTGTATCACAAAATATAATATTTATGCATTCCTCAATTCTTTAGGAAGCTGAATACTTTGTCTACAAGGATATTCTGCTTATGAAAAGATTGTAAGCCTTCTAGAACTTTTATGAGATTCTGGGTCCCAAAAGGTACCCCTCCAGGGTTATAGGATCAGAGAATTAAAGCTGGAAGGAAACCCAGTAGCTTTCTAATCTAACTCCTTAATCATGCAAATAGGAAAACTGAAGTTTAGGATTCTTGAATCTTAGCTAGTGAGTATTCTAGGCAATGTTTGAAATCAAGTAATCCTAACTCTAAATACAACATTTTATTCCACCACAAGCATAGTGATAGAAGCATATCTGCTTGAGCTCCTCCCTTATTGTTCTTTTGTTTTTTTCCATCTTTGCTACATAAGCCTTCTCACCCTAAAGATATGTCTTCCTTTTGTGCCCCCAACTCCAATTGGTAAGTTCCTCACTGGAACCAGTTTTTATATTTTTTATTTTAATTTTATTTTTTTTAAATATTTCTCCATGTTTACACGATTCATTTTCTCTCTCCCACTTCCCTCCCCACTCCCAGAGCTGACAAGTAATTCCACTAGGTTTTACAAATGTTATCATTTGACACCTATTTCCATATTATTCCTTTTTATCATAGAGCAATCATTTAAGGCCCAAACCCCAAAACATATACCCATATAAACAAGTTTGATAAGTGATGTCACAAGTTTTGTTTTGTTTTTTTTGCTTGTGTGTGCTTCTATTCCCATAGATCTTTCTCTCAATGTAGATAGCATTGTTTCTCATAAGTCATTCAGAAATGTTCTGCATTATTATATTACTACTAGTAGTAAAGTCCATTACATTGGATAGTTCCACAATGTTTCGCTTTCAGTGTACAATGTTCTCTTGGTTCTGCTCATTTCACTCTGCATCAGTTCTTGGATATCTTTCCAGTTCATAGAGAAATCATCCCATTCATCACTTCTTAGAGCACAATAATATTCTATGAACATGAGATACCACAATTTCTTCAGCTATTCCCCAGTTGAGAGACACCCCATCATTTATACCAATTTTTAAGGAAATGATCACATTGCTCATATTCATTATATTTCTTTATTCTACTTCTAATTCTCCAGACTTTCATCTTATCTCAATACAAATACCTTTCTCTACACCCTTTTCTTTTGATTTCCCTCTTACCTAATGTCTTTTTGAGAACTATTAGATTTTGAATATAGGAGTTTAAGTTAGAGTGAGACTTTTTTCTTATATCTGTATTTCAGCACTTAAGGACTTAGCACAGAGTGTAGCATATTGTCTAAGTAAGTATTATATGTGCCTGTCAGTCTTAATATCTCTTATCTTAGCCATTTTTAGATGATAGTCATTTGATAGAATTCATCACCAGAACTACACTTGAAGTTTTTCCCACTTGGAAACACCTTCAAGGGTTTGTGCTCTACCAGCACAGCCTTTTAGAACTCAGAGTTGCATTCCATGGCAAAAATGCATCAAGACACCATTTACAAGCCCTCTATAAAAGATTATTAGAAGGAATAACAATAAGCCTGTCCCAAATTCTAATCCACTGCCTTCATATTTGTTGAAGAAGACCAAAATAATATCAATGGTGAAAACAAAACAAAAATATCAAAAGATTATTCATTGTTTAGATGAAACCATGCCTGAACTTTTATACCAGTTATGTATAACAACATATATGATTAGATGGAAATTTTTTGGGGGAAGAAGCAGCAGAAACTTTGGGAACTCTCAGTAAGATGGTCCAGAAGACTGGTCAGAAATAGATTACAGGTAGCTTTTCCTGGCACTAGATGCTGCTGGAGTAGATCAATAACTCTATTGCCCTTACACAGACCTGGGTCATAGTTCCAGGGCAGAACAAACTGCTTATGATTGATCATATGGCAGCAGAATCCATAGTGACAGTTCTAAGGCATAGAGGAGCCTTCGAACTTATGTATACAGAAGAACAGGGGCCTTTGTCATAATCCTAGGGCACAGAAGAGCCCTAACATTTACGGCCACAGGGAAACATGTTAACGATAAGAGCACAAAGCAGGAAAGAAGCAGCCACATCTCTTTCCAGTTCCTCAGAACTATCCCAGAAAATAGCAGTGGGGAAAAGCCTAAAGTGTAGGACAGTGCTTTTCCACCCATAGGTGAGCAAAGCCATACTTCAAGAAAATGTTTAAAGTCAAAAAATAGGCTAAAAAAATTGAAAATCAACAATAAAGAGTTTTACCATGAAAGCTACTGTTTTCAGAGGGAAGACAAGAACTCAGATGTGAAAAGTGCTACATGAAAAGTCTCAAAGAAAAAATGCCAATTGAACCCATGTCTGACAAGAATTCTCAGAAGATTTAAAGAAAGAAATAAAAGTGGTAAAGAAAAAATGGAGAAAGAAACGAGAGTGATGCAAGAAAATTATGAAAAGGAATCATCAGCTTGGTAAATGAGTCACAAAATTTCACTGAGGAAAAGAGCTTCTTAGAAAGTAGAAAAGGGTAGATGGGAAAAGAAGTTTAAAATCTGAACAAGGAAAATAATACTTTAAAAATTAGAATTGATAAGTAGAGGCTAATGACTCCATGTCAAGAAACAAATAAAAAGAAAGTCAAAAAATAAATAGTGAACTATGTGAAATGTGAACTATTTCATGAGAAAAACAACTATATTAAAAAACAGAGATGAGATAGCTTTAAGAATCATTAGTCTTAAAAAATCATTAATCTAACTGAAAGTCATGGCAAAAGAAAAAGAAAAAGAGCCTAGACATAATAATTTTAAGAAATAAGAAAGAAAAATTACCACAATATAGTAGATTCAGAGAGTAAATTCCAAATTTAAAAACTCTACCACCTTCTGAAATAGATTTCCAAATGAAAATTTTCAGTAATGCTGTAATTAAATTGCAGAGTTCCCATATCAAAAGATGAAATATGTCTACCAACCAGAAAGAAACAATTCAAATATGATGTAGGCACAGTCAGGATTACAAAAGATTTAGCAGTTTCAACATTAAAGGAATAGAAGGATTAAAATATGATATTATATTCTGGAAGACATTTGATCTAGGATTACAACCAAGAATATGTATCTACCAAAACTAATTTTCAAGGAAAAATGTGGGAACATAATGAAATAAAGAACTTTCAAGCATTCTTAATGAATATACTAGGCCTAATAGAAGATATAAAAAAGAGAACACAAGATTCAAGAGAAGTATAAACAAGGTAAACATGAAAGAGTAATCATGAGAGAGTAAAAAAAAAAGATTAAACAATATTTATTCATGAGATAATGCATTTAAATACTAAGTATTTTATCATTTTTAGCCAATTAGAATGAGTCTATATCAACAGAGGGCATAGATATGAGTCAGTTATGTGGGGATGATCTCTTTAAAATGTGAATTGTTGAGAAAAAGAGATGAACTTGGAGACAAGAGGAGGGAAAGGTAGAATGGCAAATATTTCTCATATCAAAGAACTGTAAAAGGAAGAACTTCAATAGTGGAAAGGAAATATGGGTGGCAAACAAAATAACCTCTGTCTCATTAGAACTGTTTCAAAGAGGGAAGTATTATACTAGTGGGGGGAATCAAGAAGAGCCAAAGTTGCCAGATATTTTGGAAAGAGGGAATAGATAGAAGGTACCGCCCCTTCTTCCACCCCTTCCCCAGAAAGAGCTGTTTGATTATGGAGTCAGGTCTGACTAGAGCCAAAGAGTAAGTGAAAATCCCCTTCAGTCTCTTCTTAGTTGATGTATCTTGTAATTCTCCCTGCCTAGAACAATGCAGATGATTAAGTCTTCAGTAGAACTAAAAATATCTATTTATTGGGTAAAAGGGTTGACATATAATGAGGGTAGAGGAAGGAAGAAATCCCTGACTATTTACCCTCAACAGATGGGTTTAGGGGTTCATATCAGGAGTTTGGGACTAAGTCCCCAGACTATTTAATGTCTTGGTGAGCTCAAGATGTTAGTATTCTTGTCTCAAAGATGTGGTTGATATCTATCTTCTTCAGGATAGGCTCGTGCCTTCCCCTGAGGGAAAAGTCTCTATCCAAATTATTTCACCAATGAATGAATTGTCTTCTGTTTCTCAGCAAAGGATTAATGGACATAGGTTATCTTCTCAATAGGGGTTTTGTTCCTTCTCTCCTCAAGCGAAGCAAAGAATCCTGCAGTTTTCAACTGCTCCATTTATAACTTGGCTGGGATGTTCAATCCCATCCCCTGATGATATCTGGATTCCATTGCACCTTTTTTTCAGATAGACTTTCAAATTCAGTCTTTTCCATTCTTTTTTTTTCATTTTCCTTTTTTACAGTATGTATGTTTATATATATGTACATATACATATATATTCCTCTGTGTATAGAAATCTAATATATCAAATAGGGAAATGGGAGGGGAAGGGGCTAAGAAATATATAGGGCAGGTGATGATAAAAGGAAAGGCAGATAAATAGAAGTAATAGTCAAAAGCAAAACAGGCTGTTAAGGGGAGACAGAGGAAAAAGAGAGAATAAACAGAGAAAATATGATGGAGGGAAATTCATGGTAATAACCAGATAGCAAAAGAGATTAGAAACTGAAACTGAACATTTTGTTGTTTATGAGAAACACACTTGAAACAGAAATATATATAGGTTGAAAATAAGGGCCAAGAACAAAATTTATTATACTTTAGCTAATATAGTAAAAAAAATGGCTAGGTTAGCAATCATGATCTCAGGCTAAGCAAAAGCAAAAAGAAGTAAAAGAGATCAGAAGGGAAACTACAATTTGCTAAAAGTAACATAGACAATGAAGTAATACCAAACAAATTAAATGTCAAATTTCCTATAAAGGCTTAATTTCTTAAATGAATAGTTAACTGAGTCAAATTTATAAAACAGACACATACACACACACAAATAAGAGCCATCTACCAATTTATAAATGATCAGAGTATATCAGCAAGACGTTTTTAGTATAAATCAAAGCTATATATACTCATATTAAAAATGCTATAAATAACTACTGTGATAATACATGTATTACCCAGATTGATTAGATCTGTTTGCCAACTCTAGGAGGGGGGAGGGAAGAATCAAGGGAAACAATTTGCATCATATAAATTTAGAAGACTATTACGGAAATTTGTCATTAAAGTAAAAAAAGAATTAAAATATGCATAAAGGACAACATATTAAATGAAATATTAATATTTTAAAATATTAAAAATGATATAAATAACTTTTGATTAGGCAAGTAAAAATTAAAACAACTCTAAGTACCAACTCATGCTTATCAGAAATGAAAAATGCTGGAAGAAAAATTAGTACACTAATAAACTCTTGATGTAGTTGTTAACTGATCTAATCATTCTGCAGTGCAATTTGGAATTCTGTCCAGTTATTAAACTGTGTATATCTTTTAACCCAAAAATATGACTAATGAATCTGTATCCCAAAGAGATCAAATAAAAAGTAAAGGGACATATATGTACAAAAGTATTTAAAGCAGCGATTTTGGGGTTGGAAAAATAATTAGAAATTGAGAACATTCTCAATTAGGGAATGGGTGAACAAGTGTAATATGTGATTGTGATAGAGTACTATAGGGCTGTAAGAAATAATAAGCAAGGTGGCTTCAGAAAATAAAAAGGAAATATCTATAAAGTGATGCAAAGTGAAATGAGAAGAACTAAGAGATCATTGTGTGCTTTAACAACAAAGTTGTTAAATCAATTATGAAAGACATGGCTACTCTGATCAATGCAACAAAAATAAATAATGTGGAAATATGTTTTGAATTATAATACACTAATAGCCTAGATTGAATTGCTTTTCAGTTTCAAGAGTGGGGAGGAAAGAAGGGTTGGAGACAATCTGGATTATAACTTCAGAAAACTTGTGTGGAAATTTATTAACATTTTTAAAAAAGAATTATATAATTAAGAATTGGAAGAGACTTTAGGGATCATTTATTTAGATCTTATTCCCACATTTTCCTAGTGAGCAAACAGGCTCCAGGAGATCCAAGAATCAATTTCATACCTTTGGCTATATTCGGATGCACAATAGGATTGTTAAAGTCTCATTGTGTTCTTGCCTTGCCAGATTACACCTTGAGATGATAGTGGATTTGGTTCTGAGCATGACACTTTAGGAATTTTGTTCTTCTTCCATTTTATTTTTCTACTTGTCATTCAGACAATTGTAATACCAGGCTTGGACTAGTAATTCTAGAGAAGGAAAAAGAAGCAGGGAAAGCTGAAGGAAGTAGTGGGTAAATCTGAGAAAATACTAGACTTAAAGCCTTTAGTTATTTGCTTTTGTGAAACTGCAAATTATCATAGTTATAATTTCTGTCTTAAAAACAAAATTTTAATGATACTATTAAAATGGGAAAAATATCATGTTTCACTTTAAATGAGAGGCATGCAAACTATAAATCAGTGAGTTGACCATGTTTTCAGGTCAAATTATAGGGAAAAATTTATAAGAATGGTTGGAAGATTCACAAATTAAAAACAAAGCAGTGATGACAAAGAATCAGCCTACTTTGATCAAGATAGGTCATGCCAGAGTAACCTTATTTCCTATGTCACAGGGTTACTAGAAATTTTTAGGCTAAAATTAATAAAGTCAAATAAGATGAACTGTTAAACAAATACAAATAAAAACCATATGTTTGGGTTCAAAAAGTCATCTTCAGAATCATTTAGAGCTCAACAGTAATTGGTCTAAAAAAGATCTTGGAGTTTCAATAATTACAGGTCAAATATGAATCAACCTTGTGTTAGAAAAAGAAAAACAAAAGAAAAGAAAACTTGTACTTCTTTAAGCTGTAATAGGAGAAAGAACTTTGAGAATAGGAAAGGTGAAATTCCCATCATTTTCTGCTCTAGTGAGACCACACTGGACTATTGTTTTTGGCCTTGGCACCAAATTTTAAGAAGAACATTGATAAATGAGAGCATCCAGAGGCAGGTGAGCAACATGAGGAGAGTAGACATTATCCTTTATGAAATTTGGTTCAAGAAACTGAGGGTGGTTATCTTGGGCAAGAGACAAATTAAGAACAATATGACCACTATATGAATCATAATGGATTAAATTCTAAGGATGAAGGGTACTTAGTTACCATGAAGTCACATAGCAGGAAGAAGAATAAAGGCAAATAACTTTTGCTCTTGGTATTAGAGTCCAAAGTCTTCTTGCAGAAGTTTAGAAGAAAGCATCAAGATTGGGGTATAAGGTTTGCAACAAAAAGGGCCTGGGACCACAGCTAGTTGAAATATTTGATTACAGTTACACCAACAACTACCTGAAAATTGTGCCCCCTTTGAAAATAAAATGATTCAAGGTTAGTTGTGGTGTCTCCCCTAATAAGACAACCCATTTACATTTTAGTCTCTTAATATTGTTTGACTATATTGCTACGTTGTCAGTATCTTCCAGCCATGGCATCTTTGTCATTCAGATGGGAAAATCCAAAGAAGTAATTCTAAGCTTCTAGAATCTTCAACCACAAGTTACTGCTATCATTCTCTTAGGCCAATCAGGATCCCAGGTCATGAAGATCCTGACAACTGTATTTCTTATTGTGTATGTGTGTTTTTTTTTTTAATATATTAGAGACTCTCTTTTTTATTTATAAGGGAATGATAACAAAATGAAGAGTTTGAAATTGGTCATGTCCATGATCATGTAGATAGGGCATGGGACATTTTGCCTAAGCATGCCACCTTTTTTCTGGGAGAAACCAACACCCTGATTCCTCCAGGCTAAATTCCTTCTCCTAACCACTCTGACCTGCTCTAATTTTGACTGAGTTGATTTCGCCACTTGACTGTTTTCCTGAGAAACAGTGATTTTGTACCTGAATCAGTGACTATTTGTACAAACATCTTATTGAGTGGTTTAAGTGTAGTCCTTTCTGGAAGCAGAGAAATGGCCTTAGTTAGCCCTAGACACAAGGTCTAAATACCACTCATGACCCAAAAGAGCCCTCCAAGAAACCAAAGTTTGGTTTCCAGTTGTCCGAATGTTAAACCATAAAAAGAACTTCCCTTTTTTTCCTGACTTTCTATTCATTAGCAGAGTCACTTTGACTGAGATCAGAAGGGGCTATGATTTTGTGAAAGGATTTTTGTTCAATAACAGATGATGTTTATAAAGTATATTTAGGTTTTAAAAGTGGTTTGCACAATGCTTAGTACAGTGCCTGGAATACGGAAAGAGTTTAAAAAATCGTTACTATGAGTGTACATACATTAACTCATTTGAACTTTAAACAACTTCATCAGGTTGTTAAAGTGTGTGTCATTATCTCATTTTACAGATGAGAAAACTAAGAGACCTGATATGATTTACTCATGGTCAAAACTAGTAAAGATCAAAATCCTAGATTTAAATGAGGTTTTGTTTGACTATATCAGAAATATTCTTTCCTCTATACTACAATGCCTCTGAAGGACCATGGAACCATGAGTTGTAAGTCTCTTAGTAAAGGGAATTTACTGCCAGGAAATATATCTGTATTGAGTGAGTTTTCCAACACTGTTTCCCAGATTTCCCAGGGAGAGATCTAAAAATAAGGCTATAGGCCAGGGTACTTGAAAGCACTCCAGAATAATTTCAGGGTCTATACATTTTTATATGAAGGGAGAAATGAATGTGTTCAAGATTAGCTCCTTTTTTTTAAACCCTTACCTTCAGTCTTGTAATCAATACTGTATATTGCTTCCAAGGCAGAAGAATGGTAAGGGCTAGGCAATGGGGGTTAAGTGACTTGCCTAGGGTCACACAGCTGGGAAGTATCAGGACCTCAAGTATCAGAGCCCAGATTTGAACCTAGGACCTCCCATCTCTAGACCTGGCTCTACCCATTGAGCTACCCAGCTGCCTCCAAGATGTGAACTTTAGATTACTCCACCTTACTTAGTCTAACAAAAATAGGAATGTCTACACACCTAATTAAGTATTAAGTATTGAGAAGGATGGCCTATGACAGACATGTGCTAGCAAATGACAAATCAGAAACAACTGACAGATCTCTGGGCTGTCCTAAGTCAAGCTTAAGCTACCATTGGTACATGTGAGATGCAGGAAAATGATGTAAAAACCGTCTATATATTTCATGTCACTTCCTCTCTCTGGCCTTTTGGGGACAGTGTGCTGAGCATCTTGGCATCGTGGCATGGCTGCAGCTATTGTCTGGTTCAGAGGTGAGTTTTCCTTGATACAATACTGGGAAAATCTGAGTAGCCTAGTTCAGGTGAGGCATGTTACTGAGCTCTCTCAGATTTTAGGCTGATTCTTTTCTCCTTTATCTTCCAAACTTATCCTCTTAGAAAGTCTCTAATTTTCTTCAGGGACCTCATGGCGGAGGACTTTGAACTCCTCCTGGCACAGTTCAGGTGGGAGAAATCCTATACCCTCTCCCTCTTTCTTCTCCTTAATTCCTTCCCTCTATATTAATTAAACCATCATACATTTCCAAACTGACTTGGGTATTTTATTTGGGATATTCCCTGGCAACCAAATAAATTTAGATTAGGTCACAACCCTAAAATTATCCTTACAAAGATTAACTCCTTTTAAAACACTATCAAGGTTAAAAAAATAGCAAAATCAAGCCCTGTGTAATGCTATGATCATGCATGTGTTCCCTGTGGTGATTTGTGCCCCATTTATCCCATCCTCATGATTTCTACTTCTTTTCTTATCCTTGGAACTGATGAAACATTGAGTGAAACTCAGAACACATTATGCTCAATCAAAACACCAACAGTGTTGGTGAATTAAATCTTGATTTTCACCTCTGCATTAGGATTGGGGATTCTTCCATATATCTCCCTGTTGCATTGGCATTGCCACAAGTAAAACAGGCAAA